>NW_010398724.1:9349-9796 GCF_000710305.1 Buceros rhinoceros silvestris
AAAACGACTCCCGTTTTGAATGGATAAATCTGCTTCTCTCTCCTGTGCGCCAGCACCGCGGAAGCAGATTCAAAGTTTAATCCCTTCCGCCTGATCCTTCTCGTTAGACATAATGTAATTAACGAACGGGACGGCGAGGAGCTGCAAAGCTGTTTGTGCTCCAGGGTCACATCAAAGAACAACAGGGCACCAACTGCCGCTGGGGCAGGGCAGTTTGGGCACACGGAGCCTGGGCCCGGGGGGAGCAGCCATGTGGTGCCCGCCGAGGGCTGCAGGAGCTGAACGAGGGGCTGACCTGCGCTCATCAAGAGGAGGACGTGGGGCTGCCCCACAGAGCCCCCACACCCTGTGAAGGGCATCCCTGCCTGCAGCCAGCCCGACGCCGTCCTGCCGTGCTCCCGTGCGTGCTGGGTGACCAGGGCTGCGGCAGCGCTGGGTGCATCCGCA
>NW_010398724.1:10009-11546 GCF_000710305.1 Buceros rhinoceros silvestris
AGGCACCCCAGGCGCGCCACCCGGAGAAAGAGCCACCTGTGAAGGCATCACCCCCTGAGCCCCCAGCACACCGTCCCACGGCTGCATCTTCTGCTGCTGCTGGGCTGGGCCACCAAACCCTCCTGGGGCTGCACTGGGGGTCCCAGCACCCAGAGAGTGCCCTCTCCCCCCTCAACAAAACAAAGGGGAAAGGTCCAGCCTCGGCAGGGTGCCCCCCCGGGCTGCCCCCATCGCACCGTCCCCTCCCCACCTGTCACCCGCTGGCTCCGCGGCCCTGCCGGACTAAAAGGGCCCATTTATTGGAGCTGTGCTAAATAACGCGGCGTGGCCCCACTGGCCTGGCTGAAGACACCCCTGGCTGTCCTCGGGAATGCTCCCGGGGTGCCAGCCCCAAAGGCAGCTGTGGTGGGCCTTAGATCTTTATGGCCAGTAAAGGGGTCCATGGCTAATTTATGCCCCTCCTATAATTTACAGCCTCTTTACAGCTGCTGTAAAATGACCTATAAATCACAGGCAACATCATAGGCCAGAGACAAAGCCCCGGCACTGTCACCTGCCAGCTGGCCCCGAGCAGGGGGTGGTGGCTGTCCGGGGACCGGGAGGGGCTGAGCCTGTGGCAGGTACATCTACGCTGCAGCCAGGCGCAGGGAGCACGGGTTGGGCTTTATAGCTGCTACCGGCCGCGCTCAGGGAGAGGGAGGTGTCTGGGGACGTTGGAACATGGACGGCTCAAGGTCTTGTGCCATTGCTCAGGGACACGTGGTGCCTCCGGATGCTGCAGCCACATCCCACACGGTGCCGGCCGCGGGCTTCCCAGCCGGGGCTCCCTGGGTGAGGGCAGGGGGTTGATCCCTTGGCTGCAACGGTGAGGCCATTTGTCCCTGCATCTGTGCAGCTCAGGCAGCAGCGTGGGCTCGTGGTGAGCTCGATGCTCCTCCGTTCACAGCCCCAGGATGGAGTGTGGGTCCGATCCCTTGGCTGCAACGGTGAGGTCATTTGTCCCTGCATCTGTGCAGCTCAGGCAGCAGCGTGGGCTCGTGGTGAGCTCGATGCTCCTCCGTTCACAGCCCCAGGATGGAGTGTGGGTCCAGCCCCCCAGCCTGGCACCACATGGCAAGTGGAGCACCACGGCCCGGGTCAGGGACGGCAAACACAGCGTCAAGGGTCCCTTGGGTCCTCGTGGGGTCTGAGGGGGACAAAGGGAAACTCAGTGGCTTTGCGCGGAGGTGCTTGTGGAGACTTTTGCTCCCAGTGGGCTGCAGAAAGGGCTGACTCAAGCGATGGTGGGGAGGAAGCACAAACCCCCAAAGCCGCGGCATCCGAGCTGGCAGGAGGTGGTTTGTGCCTGGGTTTGTTGCCTCAGAGCAAAGGCTCTGAGTGCCGCTCTGCCCCTTCCCGCAGAGGCAGCAGCCCGCGTTGGCTTTGGCAGGGCCGGGGTTGCTCTTGCAGGTCCCTGGGGAGGACGGGGCTCAGCTGGCCGGGTGTCATGTTCCCGGCACAGTGGCTGGCTTTATGCCCCGGGGGGAGGGCAAAGGCG
>NW_010398725.1:0-5829 GCF_000710305.1 Buceros rhinoceros silvestris
TATTTTTTATTTTTATTTTTTTATTTATAATTTGCATTTAGTTGTTCTTTGTAAGAAATTACTATTGATGAGAGCTCCACAGAGGATCAGCAGTCTGATACCTCTCTCTTTTTCTTGCAGCTTTCTAAATTAATAATGAGTCCATGAAGAATAAAGTACACGGTAGTTAGTGGAAAGGCAGCTTATCTCTGGCATACAATGTTGATCAGATTTCACTTGCAGATTTTAAATCAGTGCCCTGGACTGCGGAAGAAGCTAGTGTTTTTAAAAATGAAACCCCTCCCAAATTTATCCTGATTTAAAGATTACAGTAAGAAGAAATTGTGATGTGCTATCTAGCTATTGAAACTTGCTAGCAAAAGTGTAGGAAAAACCGCATCTGGAACACAAGCTATTAAGGAATTCAAAAGAATTTAATCGGCTTTTTTCTGACTGAGAATTTGATAAAAGCAGTTGCTTTTGCTGAAATAATTTTGGATTTCAGGACACATTCCTTTTAGACAACAGTATAATGAAGAAGAATATCTTACATTTACAGTTAGAGTCTCAAGGCTTTTAGTCAAAAGGATGGGTTTAGCAATAAATGACATCTCTCTCCTCATTTTTCATGGCCACATGATATACCAAAGCTTCTTAATGTTTTCTGTTTGATATGTAACATAGGAGTCTGACTGAAGCTAAGAAACAAACACTGATGCAGTTCAGTGGGGATACTTGGAATATTCCTGGGAGAAATATAAAAAAGTTAATCCTAGGCAAGTAATAAGTCCAGTATACCTAAATGACTGGTGGTGTTAAGAAGATAAAGTCATTTTCTTAAGAGACACAAAATAGCTACTTTCTTATTTTTTTTCCTCTACCTCCTAACTGGTATTTTTTTGAGAATCTCACTTGCATGAACAAACATGTTTCATACCACTTTTTCAGCAATGGAAAATGTAATACAAAGAGAAACAGAGCAAGACTTAAACCACTGCTTGATTTTTGCAACACTGAATGTCTCGGTACTGAAATTTTGTGTACATGAGCCACCAACAGGAATCAGAAACCCTTTGTTAGATGGATAGGGGTTTGGGAGGCTATTTGTTTGTCTAACTTCTCAGTTGCATCTGACTCTGCCTGAAATTGGTGAGGAAGTACTTGAGAGAGTCATAGATGTGGAGAAATGAGGTTATTTTGAATAATAATGTTAGTGAACAGAACAGCTGAGACAGAGCTGAGTGTGTGAGTATACTCAGTTTCACCAAACACAAATCTAACTATGAAAATCCTGTAGTGCCCTAAGGGCTACCCTGCACCCCTGCCTTCCCACCTCAGCTGCCCCAGGAAGTAAGTGTCTGCTGGATGACAAGGTCCTTGGGAAACCACCTGTCCAGGCACCAGGGAAAGGCAGGCTTAGGCAAAGGGTCCTGGCAGGGGCAGCACATGCGGTTCTGGGCGAGAGAGGCTCCATCTGGGCTTGTCAGGAGCTGACACAGGGCAGAGAGATGTGGGGTTGAGCTGGCATATGCATCAATCCGTGCCCCTTTGTAGGCTTTTCAGTCTTCACATATTTACTTATTCAGTCTCAGTATGCATTTTGAAAAACACAATGAAAAAACAGAGTGACAATGCTATATCCACAATTCTGAGAGTCTGCAGCAGTGTTAGTGGCAGAGGGAAACAGTAACTGATTATATACATCTTGTCAGAAATTAAAAAATGCTTATTGATTTAACAGTATAGATAGCCAAGGAAATTTGAATCACTAACTAAATATTTAGCCAATCTAGCATTGGCTGAAACCACTTTGCTGTAAAAGACTGACACAAGAATATTTTAATAACACTTTTTTTGCAAAAGTAGATTTTGCCTCTAGTCGGCTGGGGCACTTGCTTATCTTTTTAAGTATACTAATCGTTCCTTTTAGTAGCTGCTATTTCTGTTGGTGCTGTATTTCTGTCCATCAGGGGTTTGGTAGCAGGAGAGGGGCCTACTGTCACAGCCCCTGCAAGAAGCTTTGAGACACTCCCCCAGCTCCAAGTCGGACCCACCTCTGGCCAAGGCTGAACCAATGCAATCAGTGCCTTTGCAATAACATACTTAAGAGGGGAAAAACCTGTTTGGCAACTGCCTTTGTTTTGGGAGAAGAGTGGGACAGGAGAAAAACAACCATGCTAACACCCAGGTGGGGTGGAAGGAAGGAGTGGAGGAGACATGCTGGAGCAGCAATTCCCCTTTGGCCTGTGCTGAGATGGCAGGCTGAGCCTTTGCAGCCCTTAGAGACCAACAGCGGAGAAGCCCCATGTGCAGTCTGTGGAGGATCTCCTGCCGGAGAAGGGGACTGATCCTAAAAAAGGCTGTGAATCTGATTGAGGGAGACCTGCTCAGGAGTGATCCGTTGCTGGGATGATGATAGCCTGCAGAAGGGATGCCACATTGGAGCAGGGGAATATTGTGAAGATTCTTCCCTCCCGAGGAGGAAGGAGCAGCAGAAACAACATGTAATGGACTGGGACTGACCCCAACACCTGTTCCTTGCCCCTACTGCACTGCTGGGGTGGAGGGGGTAGCAGAGCTGGGTCTGGGAAGATGAGGGGAAGTTGGAGGAAGGTGTATTTATTTAAGATCTGGTTGCATTTGTCATAAATAAGATAGTGTCCTACTCTGATTCAGTTGATGAATCGGTGGTGTTTTGTTGTTTAAATTAAATTGATTTTGTTTCCCCAGGTTGAGTCTGTCTTTTGCCCATGACCATAATTGGTGAGTGACCCCTCCCTGTCCTTGGTCTCAATCATCGAGCTTTTAATTGTATTTTCTCCTCCTCATCTCACCAGAGTGGAGTAGGAGGTTGTGAGTGGCTGCATGGCGCTTAGTTGCCAGCTGGGCTTAAACCATGACTCCAACACTGAAAATTTGGACAAATTTGAACAGGTTATACATGGTTAAAATTTTTTTGCATTCTTGTAAGATGACACGAAGACACGGAATGTTTACTATTTTTATTAATTATTATTTTTTTTATCCAACACTGAAAATTTGGACAAATTTGAACAGGTTATACATGGTTAAAATTTTTTTGCATTCTTGTAAGATGACACGAAGACACGGAATGTTTCACTGATAGACTCATTTTCGCCTGTTTTCGGTTGTAGTTAAGTGTCTCAGCTGAAATTTATTATCTTTTATTTCTGCAGAATCTTCCATATATTCTGCAGAATCTTGCATGTTTTAACACTTTTTATTATGTTTCTGCTGTGAAGTACCTGAAAACATCACTATTCTTCTATTAAAAATATAATCACTGGATATGAAACTGTAGTCTAGGATAGGAATTTAAAGGTTTCTTTTTTTCAAACCAAACAATAAAGATCTCAGGAAAAATTTGCCCTGTAACAGAGAGCTGAGGAAAGGTCTTCTGTCTACTCGGAATTCAGTACATCTTTGTACAGAATGTAAAGTTTACAATCCTCCACTGCTAGTGTGAAATCTATTGTTGCCGAGCATGGAAACCATCCAAAGATATTCCCACATCGTTCTGAGCCATAAAGTTCACTCGTTGCAAGGCATGTCATAAAAAAATATGTTTATTTTATGATACAGCTCAAAACATAGCAAATAATTCTTCTGTTGCCGTAGGATGGGTACTGAAATGGGAATGTGATGTCAACACATGGTTGGAACACATTGAATGATATGGATAGAAATGGATAATCCTGATGACTGAGCTATGGTTTTATAATAAGGATTAATAGCAAGAATTTCTGTATTGGGGGTCCTTATTGAAGAAATGTTAGAGAGAAAAATGAGGGCTTATTTAATGTTACAAGATAAGTCTTGGTTACCAGTGTGATATGACATCAGAAAAAAGACAAACGCAAAAGAGGCAAGAGCAGAAAAGAAGGACAAATGCAAAATATTTATGGCTGAAATCAGGAAAATACTAATTCTTTTGTAAAAGGTGCTGCTACATTAATCTAGAATGCTGTGGACAATTCTGTTCATCCGTGTTGAAGAACAACATAGTTGAACTACAAATGCAAACAATGGGTATGAGGATTTGGGAAACAGAACCCATTCAACATGAGGATACTATGTTTGTTTGGCAAAATGAAAGCTGAAAGGAGGTGATTATCTTTTAAAGGTACATGAAAGCACGTAAAGATTACTGAAGTAGAAGGACTATTTAAACTAAAGGTCAATGTTTGTACAAGAAGTTGGTACAAGCTAGAAAACTGGCTGTGATTAAAATCCACACTTGGAATTTGTTGAAAGTTTATAACTCTCAGAGGAACTCTGTTTCAACATAGGCTTTCTGTAGTAGGAGGCAGCTTTCTACCTGATGCATTTGTGAATGGGACTGTAGTAAGGTGACCTCTGTAACATCAAAGACTGAAACCCAGTGGCTTGGGAAATTGTTCCACTTCTAAGTCCTGCCTGCACAAGCTGCTACAGTCAACTCTTAGCTTAGAGTAACTTCTAGTTTGGACTCTCCTGTCTGTCCTGACGCATATGGTCAGACACCAAAACGTGGTTGTTCATTTGTTTCATTTTGATGGTGAGAAAAATATGCTGCCTAGTAGCTCAACATCTAGTAGAAGCTTCTGATGGGTATTTGATTGTGAGGGCAAATGCTGCAAAATCTGCAATACTGCAATTGCCAAGTGTATATTACTATAATTTTGACATGTTTCCCAAGGTTAACCAGAAATGGTTTTGAGGTTTGGCACTGATAATGCTGTGATTCGTATTAATGACAAATGGCAGTAATACAGTTCTTGCAAGCAATTTTCAGCCCAGGCACTGTGCACAAAAGCCTAGCAGAAGATTTGACAGCAGGTGATGAGTTTACATTACAAACTTCAGGCTAAGCTTAATGGTTTAGACATACGTTGGGGAATAATAATGGAAGTCAAGTGCTCTCTTGCATTGTGGGGAGCTTCTGCCTTCTGGAGAACCTTAAAGTAGATAAAAACATGGATAAACAGCAAAATTCTGACTGATATCAAATAATAAAAGAAGAAAGTACACAGAAGGCAGAAGCAGGGATGGGCTTCCCAGAAGAAATGTAAAGACGTTGCTCCATTGTATTGCAATGGAGCAAAGAAAGTCAGAGCTCAGCTAGAGTTGAAATCAGTGACAAATGTGAAGGGTGAAAAGAAAGACTGCTGTACGAACAGAGGGCGTAGAGAAGGCTGAGGCACTGAATGCTTTTCTTTTGTTTCTGTAAAGGCCTGCCAGTTCTCTGGGCTGACACAGAACCAGTGGGAATGCAGGACTGCACCTTGTGGCAGAAGAAAGACTTAGGGAATACATAAGCCTGTATATTGGATGTAGGTGCCCAGGTTTTGGTAGCTGCTCCAGCTGACCCACCACAGGGCATGGCTGAGTCCCGAAGCTGTGATGGCAGCACCTGAGGGACTGTGTCAGGGAGGGCAGAAGATGCCAGAGGAAAGGAAGAGGGAGCAAAAAGAGTGAGAAGCAGCACAGGGAACAGTAAGGTGAGAGAGAGAGGAAAGGGTACTCTGTGGTGATGGAGGAGATATTCTCTGTGGCCAGTGGAAAACCCATACTAGAGGAGAAAGATGTTCCTGGAGAAATTGCAGGTCCTGTGGAGACCCCACAATGGAGCAGGGAAAAAGTGAGAGAAAAGAGGAGCAGCAGAGAGAAACAGTTTTGTACCTGATAGTAACCAATGCCCTGCAATCACCACCTGGCTTCTCCTTGCCTTGTAGAAGGGACTGGGTGTAACCTGTGGTGACAACAAGACTGGAGGAGAGGACTGTTGGAGTGAAGGATGTGGCAGCTGTATCTGCCCCTGGTCTGAGAAACTCCCAATCACTAAACTGC
>NW_010398726.1:0-2193 GCF_000710305.1 Buceros rhinoceros silvestris
GAGACAAGCCGAGGCCTGAGGCCCACACTCCGGATCGCCCGAGGACACACAGGCTGGGAGCTGTGCCTGCCCTCAGTTTTCGTCTAGAACCGGGTGTATTAACTGGCCGTTTTCCAGCCGAGAGCTGGGCTCTCGCCTGGCTGTCTCCGTACAAGGAGCTTTCCAGCAGCGCAGGGCAGGGGGGCCCTTCCCCCCTCCTTCCCTCATTTTACTTTCTCCGCTTGGAACCAAACCACAAGCAGCGGCAAAAGTCTTCGCTCTTATCTCATCACTTGGCCGCCTGCCCAGAAAGCCGGCTAGAGCTTTGGCCTTGAACAGGACAGATTGTTTATAAACATTCGCTACTCGCTACTTTGGGGGTTTTTTTCCCTTTTTTTCATCCCCCCCTTCCCCTTTCCCTTTGGTTTGTAATCACATACATATAGAATATAGTTGTGTGGCTTTATTGTATATTAAAGTTTGTTTCAGCTATCCGAGCAGACCGAGGTGTGAATTTCTTCCTTTCCCCATTAAATCCCTGCCTGTCTCTATCAGGACAGAGGGATTCCGTTAAGGTAAATCGAGGTAAATCGGTCCCTCGACCCCTAACAAAGCTATAGCTTATCTTGTAGTTAAAGAAACACACAGAAAACCTTACCTGGTAGCTGTTGTGGCAGTTGAGCACAGAGCATTGTGAACGATCCTTATTCCTTGACGAGAGTGAGTTTGGATGCCCAGCAATTGCTGAAATGTAAGATTAACCATTTGGCTGCTGGTCAAAGATGTTTGAAAGAGGAGGCAACCTGCAAATTTCCAAAGAAGAATCAAGCCACCCTGAGTGAATTATTGTTTTGATGTCATCAAGCACCGATGCCTGAGGAAATTCAATCACTTCTTTTTTCTTTCAGATATGTCCCAGAAAGCCAGAAGAGAGCAGCACAGAGAAGAACGAAGAAACAATCACCCTTCCAGAAAATGGTGAGATACTCTTGCCCTGCGACCTCCCTGTCTCTGTCCTATTACGAGTATCTTCAAAACCGCTTTCGTTCACAGACAGAGCCCAGGAGGGCAAGCCAGTGTTTCTCTCTCTATCAGAAGTCTTGCTTTACACGCTCTGTTTCCCTTGTTTTTCACGGTGACTTGCAGCATGGTGTGCTAGACTTCAGCCTTGTTCGGACGGCAGGGCAACAGATCAATGTCTTTCATCTTCGGAAGCTGAATTGCACTCAAGGCCTTTGCAATTGCTCTCTCAGACCTGCTGCAACTCCCTGTCTTATTTACATGGGATTTGCAAGTGTCCCCGTTACTCTGAAGTCTGGAGTGTTTATTTAGGTGCCACCACGGGCAGAAATCCATGCGGTGTTTCCTCTGCTGAAGTCTCATCTATGGCCTAGGGCTCAGCTTTGGAAAACTCCGTAGCTGGATGCAGATTGTTCCAAAGATGTACCAAGCTTTAGGCACCATGGTTTTAAAATCACATTTTAGAAGAAATAATAATTGAACAATAACACGGACAATGCGTTATTGTTGCAATAATGTTAAGCTGTTGCAAACACAGCTTACCAGGTAAAGCTAGGTGGACAGTCCTGAGGAAGACAGGATCTGAAAGAGAAGGCAACAGCAGAGTTGTTTCTGCAAGGCTCGACACTTCAGGATGGGAGGGGAGACTGTGACTGCCACTGAAAAGCAGGAAAAGCCGAAAGGTGGAAATAATTATCCTGGCTTTCAGCCACATTCAAAACCATTCATTTTAAGATTAAAATCATCAGGATCTTTGGCTTCACCGTCAGCTGCAGAGTGACACCCTCATGTCCTTTTTATGGGAGGGCCTTTTGGTTTGGGAGAGGAGGACCCTTGCTTCAGGGCTTTCCTCCGTGAGTTTGGGGTGTCCCCCAGCCAGGAAGCCTCATCCCGCAGTTCTGCATTTCGTAATGTATCGTGTCACTGGTAGAGTGCTTGGAAGGACCAACATCCCTCTGAAGTGCTTTAATTCACCCTTTACCAAGGCGACACAGCAGCTTTGACTGCTTGCGGAGTGCCCGGAGGGCTCCGTGAAAGCTGGGACTTGGCGTGCCAACCAACCAACCAACTAACTAACTAACTAACTTATAAAATTTTGTTTTAACTTTTGTTTTAAATGAAGTTTTAAGTTTTGATGTACCTGGTGAGGCACCCCGCGAGGCCTCCGCTCCCCGCGGTGGCGGTGGCGTGGCG
>NW_010398727.1:0-576 GCF_000710305.1 Buceros rhinoceros silvestris
GGAAGGCAGCAGCTCTGCTCTGTGCTCTGCCTTCGCCTGCCAGCTTTGAGCTCTCCACGTCCTTGCGAGCGCCTCTCCCCCCACCTCTTCCAGTGAGCACTGACCCCAGCAGCCCCTCCCGTCCACCACAGCGACTCTCGGGGGCCTTGGGGGAGGTTGGTATGTGTGTTGCCAGATGTCACTCTGGGTCGCGGTCCCCACAGACTTTCTCTTCATCCCCGATGGGCTCCTTGGTTTATTCTGTTTTAGGGAGCAAAGACCCAGCACAGCCAGTGGCACGCTCTCTGGCTTCCCTCCCCGCAGCGCCTCCAGCAGCAGCCTGTCCCGTGGGGTTTGGCCCTTGTTTCGGTGGGGTTTTGGATATCTGCTTGCACAGACTGGTGTCACCAGTCCAGGTCCCACAGGACAAGTGCCACAGTGCAGGAGGAGTGACTGGGCCAGTCCAGTGCATCTGCCTCCACACCAGTGCTCCCTGCAGACACTCTGCTCCCAGCATGGGGCAGCTCTGCGTGGTGCCCGCTGCTCTCACTGGGGGCCAGCCACCGGGACACCACTTCGGCTGTGCCTGGGGGGGGG
>NW_010398727.1:697-948 GCF_000710305.1 Buceros rhinoceros silvestris
CCACGGGGACACCACTTCGGCTGTGCCTGGGGGTGGGATGCTCCGACTCCACCCCCCCAGCCCCGCCTTGGCAGGATCCTGCCTGATCCCAGGTGGGGAAGACGGCTGCTGCTTAGCTCTGGAGAGGTCCTCCTGTCCCAGGGGATGGGATTTACCATTCCTCCTTCTTCTCAGCTCTTTGAAGCTCCTCTCAGCAGCATCTGGAGAGAACCAGAGAGGCGGGGACAGAAACGGCTTACTTCCCCACTCCC
>NW_010398727.1:1137-1416 GCF_000710305.1 Buceros rhinoceros silvestris
CCCCTCTGCCGCCCAGCAGAGCGTCAAATATCTTCAAAGAGAATTGCTCAGGGCAGCTGCTGCAAGCCGGCCGGCACCGGGGAGCTCTGCCTGGCCCAAACCCTGAGCCCCAGGGAGGAGGAGGACGGTGCAAAGCAGAGCTGAGCTCCTGACCTGCCCACGGATGATGCTCCTGTGCTCCTCGTGTGCTGAGGGTCCTGTGGGCTCTGCTCCACTGCCTGCAGCGTTACTGGGTGGACTGGAGGGGCCCGGTGACCCTGCCCATGGATACTGGCAGTA
>NW_010398727.1:1536-3224 GCF_000710305.1 Buceros rhinoceros silvestris
GATACTGGCAGTAGGATGATGTCCCTGCCAGTGCCAGGCAGCTGTCCCCACTCCAGCCCTCCCCAGGGAGAGCTCACATCATCCTTTCCTGCTTCTTTTCTTGTAAAATTCTTCTGAAGGACAAATAACTGCCCATGTCTGTGGCTGCCCGGAGCTGGCTCAGGGCATCGCTGTTATCATGCAAGCGTGTCTTATTTCATCTTCAGAAAGGGAGAGGAGGGCGTGCAGGCAGCTCCTCGGCGAGCCTGCTGCAGAGGGGCTGGTGAAAGGGGCTGCTGGAGAGATGGGCCCTTCCTTTGCTCAGGAAAACAGGGGCTGGTATTCTTTAGGGCAAACCTCGTGGGGGAGGCTGCCCCACAGCGACCTCATCTCAGCTGACCGCCCTCGAGGGCCAGAGCTGCCTCAGGAGCTTTTATCTCCAAAAAGTGGCCCATATCCAGCAAGAAAAATGTCTTCCGGCTGTTTCGCTTGGGTCTAGTCTGGGATGGCAATGGGTGCTGTGGTCCTGCAGGACCACCCACCTCCGGCTGGGTCGGCTCCATGTAGGGTGCTGAGCCTGGGGTGGGCAGCAAGGGGTTGGGCTGATGCTGGTGGCAAGGGGCTTCACTGCAGCCCGAGCTAGAAACCCTGTCCTCATGGGTCCCCGGCCCCCTGGCAGCCCTCAGCCCCCCCAGGCCAGTGAGCTGCTGCCGTTGGGTGTGCAAAGCACAGCAGGGCAGGGGCTGCTCCGCGCCGCCAAGCGGGTGAGCCCAGCGATGCTGTGCTGGCACAAGCTGCAATGGGAGAAGGTTTCTAGGAGCTGTTATGAAAGAGATCCATCACCGACCGATAAGGGATTTCAGGGAAATCCACTGGAGCAAGAGCAATCAATTAAGCAGCCGTGTTTACAGCAACACGTGTCCGCCGCCGCGGCAGCAGATGGGCTCTGCAGTTCGAGCAGGGCCATGGTCAGAGCAGCCGGCGCGGTTTGGCCTCTCCAGCCAGCTGGGGTGAATAGCAGAAGCTTCAGGAGGGGAGGTGCTGACCTGCCCATCGCTCCCCAGGGCTGGTAAAACCCCTGGCCAGGAACTGGAAGGCTCAGACCAGCCGTGGGGAGTGGAGCAAGTCCTGACCTCCCTGTGATGGCTCCAGCTGGGGACCTTGTTCTTACCCATGTCCCCGACACCCCAGAGTGGGACCTGACGTGATGCTCACCCCTGCAGTCCCCTGGGGCAAGAGGGACACAAAGGTCTTCTACAACCTCAGCATGCTGGCCCCGGCCGATGCCTGCCCTGCTGCGGTCACGATGCTCTGGCGAGGAGCAGTGTTGTACCCTCAGCTCCCGTTTCTCGCCCTGTGCTGCTCCTCCTCATTCCGTCACCCTTTCCTGGGTGGAATCCAGCCTGTAATTAAATGCAAATGCTTGGCTGCAGCCTGTGGCAGCTAGTGGGCTAATTCTTCCCAGGGCCACAGCAACAAACAGAATATTTTTTCACTTTTACAGGGTTTCTCCCACCAACTCCTGCAGGGTTTGCTCCAGCAACTTTCTCAGCACTCTTGTGACATGGTGCCTGTTTTGGAAGACCTCTGGCAGCAGGAGAGCAGAATGAAAGACAGGTTTATGCCGAAGGATGCTTGAGCTCCAAGCTCCAAGTCTTGTCCAACCTGGCCGTGAACTCTGTCAGGGATGGGGCAGCCGCATGCTTGAG
>NW_010398727.1:3314-3590 GCF_000710305.1 Buceros rhinoceros silvestris
CGGGCGCGTGACCTTGTGCGGGGATGGGGCAGCCGCATGCTTGAGCATCCTCTCAGAGCGGGCCAGGTGCTTTGGGGCTTGCGCAGAGCCCAGTGCCCGGGGCAGGGGGTGGCTGCTGGCCTGAGGGGAGGCGATGGGGAGGCAGGATGGCACTGCCCAGCCCTGCTGAGCCCTGCAAAATGCTTCCCCTGTGCTGGAGGAACTGACACGGGGGACACCCTCCCTGTTTTCCGGACAGTCCCAGTGTGGACCAGTGCCTTGGCACGCCGGTGGGGC
>NW_010398728.1:0-2361 GCF_000710305.1 Buceros rhinoceros silvestris
TAAACTGAATTAAGATTAAAAAAAAAAATGAACTTCAGTATCTGCTAAGAGATAGTACTTGTTATTGGTGTGATGTTTTACCCTTTTCCCAGGGGAATATTTAAAACAAAAGTTTATGGAAGTTATTGTGAGATGAGAGAAAATATTCTCTGAGAGCCAACATCTAATGTAAATTAGCCTTCTGAGCTACACTGGAAAGTGTGTAACTGGCACAGGCTGGAACTGCTGTTGAACGAGTCTGTTTGACAACATGTAACTTGACAAGTGCAGATATCTGGCTAGAGATGTGACTGATCCTATAATACTGGAAGTCTTCGTTTGACTTGGCTTTTATCATCAGATAACTGAATATCAACTGTGCTGGTCTCTCCTGAAATGTGAGATTCTGTGAAGTTGCCCACACATGCCTTTGTGTTTAGAATACTTTGCAAATCGCTCTCCTAAAACGGGAGTGATTGATGAAACGTAGGTAGGTGCCTATCCCCTTGTACTCGAGGAAGGCACTCGGTTTGGGAGGTTACTCCATTCCATAAAGACAGACATAATTCACCAGGCTGGAGAATTTTTTTAAAGTACATAAAGATCAAAATAAAAAATAACCTCCAGAATAAAATACCTCAATTCAGGGCCAGTAACTCATTACATACCTAGTTTCAGAGTTGATTCTGTTCTGCCCAGGCACTCGCTAGTGGAAGAAGTGGGTAGATAGTGAGATTTCAGTAAGTCTTGATTTTTGTACACATCACTTTGATCATGCAACTGCAGGCAAAGTTCTCCATTAGAATCAAGTTACGAGATACTTCCACTGATTGTGAGGTATGCACCGAAGAGAAGAGAGAAATGCTGCTAGCAAATGATGGGGCTGACAAAATTCTTATCTGTACATGCCACTTAAGCAGCAGCGGAGGCTTCTTTGATCTCCTGTCTGGTGGCTTCGCACCAATTCGCGCTGGCGTGTTGGGTTTTAAAGGTTAAACACTGTTCTTCTGTCTTTCTGTGTCTGGATTGTAAGTTGGCTGCTCTGTTTGGGAGAAGCCTTTTCCTGGTCGTTGTGCTACCTGCATCGGGCTGTTTCTTTTGTTCACTATCTAAACCTTTTAGGCTCGGAGGGAATTGAAACGCTTGAAGGAGGAGGCTAGGCGTAAGCATGCTGTTGCAGTCATTTGGGCTTACTGGCTTGGACTGAAGGTACTTTCTCAAACACTCCCGTCTGTCAACATGAACTCAATGAGTGTAGCATCTTACCAACACTTAGTAACAAGCATTTATGTGGTCTCACTAGCAGGGATGACTTTTACACAGAATTACATTGCTTAATTTTGTTATGGACTTCACTGAAAAGTTCATAAGCTGAAAATGCCTCATTTACAGCAATATTTGAGGTGGTTTTTATCATAGCAGGAATTTCAGTTTTCAAGTGAAAGGCAAATGTGAGATTAAAGGGACTCTGTTACGGTGTTTGTGTTAAAAACCTGACCTACGCTGGCAAAGAGCCTATCTGGAAAGATTACAAGGATGTCTTTTCTTATTGTGACCTCTGCTTGTTTGAGTGGGAAGTAGGGTGGAGGTGTTTGACTCTCACATTAGTCCCCTGGTCCCAGTGTGGAGGGCATGGTGTAAAGCTAATGATAATGTCCTGTGATTTTGATCAAGCCCTTTTAGGGCACGGCACTGCATGCAGTTACCTACAGCTGGTGGCAGCCACTGAGAGGTACAAAAGTCTTTTGTTTTCTGTCCCTTGCTTTCAAGGACTGGTTGGCAAAAGAAAACACATTTGTAATCTGGAAAAATGTAGTTCTGCTCTGTAAGTGGACTATGAAAATGGCGTCTTGAGATGTTTCAGATCTGCGTCCAAATGATCTACGTAACGCAGTTTTCAAATGTAGTTTTACAGATGCAGCCCTGAAGAACTACGGAAATCTGAATTAGTTTTGTTTGGCTGGGTGTCACTTCTGCTAATAGGAGTATGGTAGACCACTGGACTATAAAAGGGAACAATTTGCTTGATAATGCAGAATAAACCCCAGCTCTCGTATTTTCATACTTATTCTAACAATGATGAAATGGGGAAAATAGTTACAAACCATATAATTATATATAATCTATGTACGTTATGTATATAAAAAACCCCCATTACAATACGTACCTGGAAACCAGAGCTGGAAATACGAAGGAGCCATTTTAAGAAGTCGTTCTGCAGATCAGAATCACGCTATAGGTACTACTGCCAAAGTGGGTCTGGTTTTGTGATTTTAAAACAAGAATATGTCCCTCCTGAGAACTCGGAGGCTGTTTTTATATCAGACAGCGGCATTTAAATGAAAACTGATGAATCCAAAACCTTCAAGGCACATTACAGCA
>NW_010398728.1:2452-10986 GCF_000710305.1 Buceros rhinoceros silvestris
GGAATATGTTTCTGCCTGTCTGTGGTGTAGTTTTTCAATGTGTTTTTTAAATAGAGTAAGTGGAACTTTGGTCCCACCTGAAACACACAGATTTTTCTGAGTAAGAACATAGTCTGTGATTCCAATATATCTCTGCTACCACAGGCAATTCTCATGTGTTTGATGGAAAAGTATTTTCACCCATGATATATGGAGGTGAAGATTTAAAATTGATAGGTGATTAAGATTAATCCATTAATTCTTGAGGTTTTCTGGGTTTCTTTATTGTATGACCAGTAGATTTTAATAGCAGCTGTGGTGCTTTCCAGATTTAGGCTTTTCTGGAACGGCTTGCATTTCTCAGTGCTTGCTTTGCAGCTTCCCTGCAGCGCCAATAGGATGCGTGGGTGTCTATTAGTCCCTTTGTTCCAAATTAATTTGCACACCTTGCAGCTCAAGAAGAACAATATAAAGCAACATCATTAAAGAGAGTTTTTGACAAAATGGTGAGATTCAGGATGACTGCGGTTAGAGTGGCTTTGAGTGTGTTGATTTCCATCCCTGAATAATAAATAAAGGGTGAACACTAATTGTAGAGCACTAAACCTTACAGAAAGTTGGTAAATAATAACCCTAAAAATTTTTCTTATAAAGCAAGGAGGAAAAAAATTACGTGCTGTATTTGCATAGAATGATGACAGCTGAATGCTGTCGGTTGTGTTGATGCATCTTAATGTGTAATTAAGCAAACCTCATTTATCTGTGGGGGTTTTTTAATCCCAGAATAGTGACGGATTCTTGCTTTCAAAATTTTGGCTCATCTTAAAACACATGACCCTCAGATTGAGGCGGAAGGTGTGCAGGGTATGCCAAGCAAAAAAAAAAAAAAAAAAAAGAAAATCCCGTTTTTATTATAGAAAACTCTGAAGAATCTTAAAAGGACAAAAATCAGAAACAGTTCATCAGTTAACTCTGTAATTAATATCGGTTCAGTCTCACTTCAGACACAATAAAGTATGTATCATGGTAACTCACTTTTTCCAGTCCAACTTCATGCAAAAGCCTGTGACAATAGATTCAGCCTGTGAATTTGACAATATTTGAATAATTTGCCTTTTCAGAAGGAAGTATTTCAAATGCTCTGTTCAATTTGCAAATGACTATACTCAGGCCAGCCGAGGTAACTTTCTGACCTCTCGATCCATGGTCTGGTTCATAAATTTTAACCACATACCCAGTTAGTATTCCTGTTTCAGGGAACACTTTGCATGTTTGTATGCTTTTCCAGTGTTTTCTGCCATCATAGAGTTTTATAAAAAGAGTACCTGTGCAAGCAAATTCATTCTTTGTATTCACTTTGAGTGTTTGTTTAACTTCTCAGGTCCGTAGAGAATACAGGAAATTCTTCAGAGCGAATGCTGGAAGGAAAATTTATGAATTTACCCTTCAGAGACTCGTATGTATATATTTGTACAAAACACACATTCATTTTCTATGTTTAAAATTTTTGTTTTGTAGCAAAAGTAAGAGCTGTATTATACCTTGGGAGTCTTTGTAAGGAAATGTCTACGCTAAGCATATGGAAAATTGACAATTTAAAATATTCTGATGTTCTAAAGAATGAGTAGAGAAGGTGTTTTGAAGGTGTGGGAGTGGTACTAACTAAACATTGGCACACTTCTGTGATATCTAAATCTGCATTTCTCAATATACTTGGCTTTTAAAATCCGTACTCAGCTTTACAAAAGCTGAGAGTTGCAGTTTGGTAACTGAGCTTTTAATCACAGATCATCTGCTTTTCAGTGGTATTTGAACATTAATAAAATATCTTGCTTCAATTTTATCACAGATGCAAAAATACTTCCTGGAAATGAAGAATAAGATGCCTTCTTTATCACCAATAGATAAAAACTGGCCAGCGAGACCTTACCTTTTCTTGGATTCAACTCATAAGGAACTAAAGAGGATTTTCCATTTGTGGAGGGTAGGACACATTCTGGTCCAGTCTGTACAGAACTTCATTACATGTTTGGTTCATGAAAGGCCTATTTTTAGGATGTATTTCTTCCCCTTCCAGGCAGGATGATTTTATTTCTTTGGAAGAAGTATGGGTTTTGACATTGTCTTTGGCCTGCAAGGGGCATAACTATCCTGCCTAATTCTTTCTGGGGCTGGGGAGAGAGGATTGCTTCCTGCCATCAGCTTTTAACTTAATCCGAAAGCAGTACGCCTGAGCCTGTTAATTGGTAGCTTATAATACTTGCGTCCCATGGCCAGGACTGGAACTAGCTCTTAGACCAACATTGGAAGTACCGGGTGGAATTTTTTACTTGTGAGCTGTGGTTAGCTGAAATTCAGTTTGGATCTTTGGATGGAGAGAATGGCGAGAAGCTGTACAAATGCTGAGGAGATGTTTTACCGATCTTGTGGGTTATGTTTTCTGTGAATTGACAAGAAACAGTTTTTCTTTCTGAGCCTGCAAAATTCGTCCTCTCAGCTGTGTTTTGTTCTTTCTCTCAGCTTAAGTAAACTTCCACAATCGTGGAACTATATATGTTTCTGTGAACCCTTTTAGCGCGGTCTTCCAGTGACCGGTATCTGATAGATTAAGCTCATGTTCAAATGCAGCATGCTTAAATGAGATGTTTTAGGTACTGGTTTTGGTGTAATTCAGAAGTATCTAGAACGGGTGAAGAGAAAAACACCTCTGCTGTTTGTTACTGTGCTCCAGTGGCATGTAGGATGGAGCTGAGTCACGTCAGAAGTATACAAAGAATGTGCATCTTGAGCAACAAGCAAACATTAGTCTGTGCTGCTGCTGCTTCAAATCAGACTTGGAAGGATAACGTTTGGTTTGTTTAATATATTGTGTTCTGTAGTGTAAAAAGTACAGAGACCAGTTCACAGACCAGCAGAAGCTTATATATGAAGAAAAACTGGAAGCAAGTGAACTTTTCAAGGACAAGAAGGCTTTATATCCAGCCAGGTAATGACTTACTCTGCTGCTTTTAGAGTACAATAAATTCGAAGTCCTCACATAGATTTAGGAAACTAAGCAAGATTTTGGTTTTTACCTTAAGCAGGAAAGTACATTTTCATTGTTTGACAGTGACCCTCCCTCATTTCATTTTACAGTCCTGACCTCAGTTTGTTCTAACTTAGACGTTGTTGCAGCCCACTAATCCTGTGATACTGAGCACTTCTCTCCAGAAGCCGTGATGTTTTGCTGTTCTAACCCTCCATGACCTGTTCACATCGTAAAAGTTTGGAGAACTTGTCGAAGGGAATAACTCTCACCCTTTCCCCTAGTTTCCATCACATTGATTCCTACAACCAACAAACCTTAAAAACAAAAAGTGCTTAGAAGTTAATTTCCAGTTTAGATTCTTTTTTTCTTTTTTTAAACTGGAGATGTTTAAAAAATGTGGAATCTCTGCAAATAAATGTTTTGGTTTCTCTATTGAGTTCTTAAAAACTGATAAATCCTTGTCACTGCTATCGGCAGAGCTAACATTACTCAAAGTGTAGTAGTATCTGATTTTATGTAAGGAATGCACCTCTTTTTTTTTCCGTGCAATAAAACTGACAAAATAGAGGTTGGATGTCCTTGAAAGAAGTTGAACTTTTTAAGGGAATATGAGCTTAAAAATTGTGGTTTTCTTGAAAACAAAGGTCTTATCCATCTCAGGAAAGTTTACTTTTAGAAGCCATAGTTTGAGCTGAGCAGGAACAAGGCACTGTCAAGTGAGAACAAGGCTCAGCAGAGGGAGGAACAGGAATCTGCAAGAGTAGGTGAAAGCAGTTCCATGCATGGACAAGCTCTGCTTCGTTGTTTGTGTTTTATTGGTTTGGTTTTGTTTCATTTTTTATTGAGACGTTTCCTTTTTCTACTGTAATGGCCTCTATGTTTTTCTTTTCTTCCCTTCAGTAGATCCCTTATTTTAATGGTTGTGTATGTTAGCTGTGGTTTGTTCCTTATTTGCTTTGGGATGTCTTTTCACACTGCTGGGAAGAGAGAAAGGTGCTGCCTTTGGACTTTTCTAGGAGCAAGCAGATTTTTTTTGCTTTGAGTCAGTATACATCTGATCAGTGTAGAGCTCCTTGGGAAGGAAGGAATTTTATTTATATGCCTGGTTTGGTAGAGTTACTTTTATCCAAGATATTCTTAAATAGTATATGTGATAGAGGGTGACTGTTGATTTGTCTCAGTTTTAGCTTGTAAGTCATCATTGTCTGATGAGGGACAAAGTCCACAGGGAATCTACTGTTTTGGAGACTATGGTTTTGTAATGCTAATTAATAAGAACAAAAAAGCCCAAAGCTCCAACATAGTAGACACTTAGAATGGTTTCCCACCCTGCACTCATTTAGAAAAATTTTCATCTCTTTTTGTCTTGTACTCAGAGTTGATTAGCTCCTGTTGAGTTGGGTTTTTTTAATTGGCCTAAGGGTGGAGAAAATCACTGTATAAAGTTTCTGATTAATTACTATGATAATGATTCATAAGATGTGGCTGATTTTCTGTGTGTAATATAATTATTTAAGAGCAGAGAGGGATTTCTTGTGAGTACCGAAATAACAGTACCCTTCCTTTTCTCTCCCATCTCCCCGTGTGCCAGAGAAACAATTACAAAAGTAGTGCTGTTCCACATAACACATCGGTTCCTCTTGGGCTCTAGTCTTGGCAAAGCTTCGCACGTAGTACTTTTGGCCGTAATGTAATCAAAGTGATTAGCTCAAGTGACTTCCAAACAAAGCAAGCAGCAGCTGTATTCACCAGTTCTCAGCTGATAGCAAAGCCCTTACTGTACAGCCCTGAGGCGGATAAAGATGGGGTGATTTGTAGGTGGAACAAGCCTTGATGAAGAACTGGTGCACATTTAACAAACTAACAGCAGATCCTGAAGGCAGTTTCTTGTCTGTCACTCTGAAATACTGCAATAGAGCAGAGATGTCAGTCCTACTGAAGGTTTATTTCCTCTTTCTACAGAGACTGGGTTTTGGTGACTTTAAATCAAAATTGATTGCATATGCAAGGATGTACTGTATGATACCCATAGCAATCTTGCCTCTTTAATTGGAAAATATTTCCAGAGCAAGGAAAACGAAAATCCTATTACTGTATTTGGAGATACGTTTCTCTTTATTCACTGTCAGTGTGCTGTTAATATATACAAGATTCTGTATCTAATACACGTACTGTTTCTTACCCTTCCTCCTCCTTTCTGCTTTCCCCTGGGATAAGGTGCTCGGAGATATATCCACACTACCCTGTAGCAATTCCCAAGGTTTTTAACACCACGTTAAGGGCCCTGGTTTCATTCAGATATATATTGTTCTAATTCCTCTGTTAGACAACACCACGTTATTTTGTACTGCTGTTGTTTAAAACAGGTGGATATTCTAAGTAGAGGTTTCTGGGTGGTTTAGAGCATTCTGTTGCTAAAAATTAAGCAGCAAATTACTTTCCCTGGCAGAGAGTGTATCAAAGCTTAAGGAAGCTTCTGCCAGTACAGAGTCATTTAAAATGGTACTGGGGACATCTCCTGGTTCCACGAAGCCTGAAGCAGAATGTGAATGGTTTCGGGAGGTCTGTTTCTCCCCTGAGATTCGTCTTTTAACTCGTGTTTCCCTGGTCTTTTTTTGGCCAGCGTGGGGCAGCCCTTCCAAGGGGCTTACTTGGAAATCAGCAAGAACCCCAAGTACAAAAAGCTGAAAGATGCTGTGGATGAAAAGATTATTATTGCAGAAGTTGTGAACAAGATCAACAGAGCTAATGGGAAGGTAATAAAATGGAATGGCCTTATCCAGATCGGTAGATCGTTTTTTGTTACAAATAAACTGAGGGGGAGACTTTGTTTCCATCATGTAATAGTCTGAGGATTTTTTAAACATGCCTGGGTTTAAGTGTGAGACTGGAAATGTTGGATTTATGTAAACTGGTGATTTTAAACAGCTGTTGTAAATTTACCTGAAGATTACTAAAGTCTTGTTTGAGTGTGTAGTTTTCAGCAACTCTTCCAAAGCAAAATGGCATATCATCAGTTGGTAACAGACTGTATTGATTCACAACTAAGTGTAGTCTCTGTACCAAACTTAGATCTATTTGCCAGCCGAAGAAAACAAATATTTAGAGAATATTGTTCTGGTTGAGGTATTTAGAAAACTTAACCCTTCCAAGGTTCACGCTGTCTCAAACTCCTGATTATCACATTTTTTTATGTTTTAAAATTGTGAGCACTCTGTTAGCTCTGCCTGTCTTCTGATTCATATCAAAAGCTTTTTGGAATGAAGAGGCAGGTTTCTTGTATCGTTTGAATACAGCTATTAAATCTTCTGGGGACTTTTTTATTCTGACAACACAGAACCTGTTGTGCATTTAACTCACGCTTACTAAAACAGGAAGTATTATCCTCCCTTAGGAAATGTAATTGTTTTCACCATATCTGTCTAAATGTTAGAAGTAGTAGATGTCATTTATGCATTTGTGGAAGTGAAATTAGGTTGCCTGTTGTTGATGCCAAGGTAATTTTCTGGTTTAGAAGAAACTAATTAAATGAAGGCAATATCTTCCCTGTACTTGCATAGGCTCCAGCTCTCAAGAATAAAAAGATAAAATAAAATTAATAATGAGCTATGGTTCTATCTGCTTAAAACAGCTACCTCTTACTCATAATATTTAAGATTTTAATATTCAAAATTTTACTGGAGAAAAAGCTATGTACAGATTAAGTTCTCATCTCTTATTATTTTCTAAGACAAATTTAAGAACACACAGTCATGCTTTAAAAATATTTTATCATTTGAAAATACGTTCATCCTCTGAAACAGTAATTCCAATAGATAAAGGGAAGAGAACACACTGAAAATACCTATGTGATTTGTGTTGCTTTGCAACACACTTTTGGCCAATAACAGTGAATTGTGAGGCTCAGTCCTGCATTAGCTACCACTGAAAAGGTACGTTGGCTTTCCTGGGGATTGTCAGAGCGCGAGAAACGAGGTTATCCTGATTTGCATAGCTTCTGAGTTTCAGTTTCTGAATTTTTAAGCCAGTAATTAAAGGAACTGTTTACACGTAAGCATATGTGCCAAAATGAGCTAAACTTCTCAATCTATAATTAGACACATAAGTAGGTTTGACCTGATTTTAACTGTCCTGCAGCTTTTACTGAATATCAGACGTTCATATTTACTAACGTGGACCAAGTCTGTTAACTCTGTGAACCGCTTGTAGTCTTAGAAGGTGCTCAGTAAAGACCGGGTTTCTCTTCCCGTAGATAATGGTTTGCATTTTTGTATTTTCACAGGCTACGTCCAGGATTTTCTTATTAACCAAAAATAATGTTCTTCTCGCGGATCAGAAATCTGGGAATATTAAGTCAGAGGTTCCACTGGGAGATGTTACCAAGGTGTCCATGAGCTCCCAAAATGATGGCTTCTTTGCAGTGCACCTCAAGGAGGTTGGTTACCACATTAGAATACGATAATGTGACTGGTTTACATGCAGTGATGTAAAAATTGTTTATAAGTTATCACATAGCACTAAATCATAGTGGCTAGCCTGTAGGTTTAGAAGTCTGTTGAACTTTGCCATGTCTGCAAAAAGTTTGATTTAAAACTACTGGAGCCAAATGAGACAGTTGTTACATTATGAACAATCACTGACTTGTGAAAATCAGATTTTGTATGTCACTGTAGCCCCTTCAGGATTGGAGTTTTCCATTTGTGATATGGGCCTTTAATCTGCTTCAGAGACCTTGTGGCGGTGTTTTCCTTTTTTTAGCAGCTCGTGTAATTCTTCCTGACACACTGGCAGACTATTTTTCTCTTCTGGAAGGGATGCCAACAAATCCATGTTATGGCACAGCTGATTTGGTTATTTTTGGTCATCCTAAGTACTTTTCGATCTGTTTCAGGGTTCAGGAGCAGCTGGTAAAGGAGATTTCCTGCTCAGCAGCGATCACCTTATTGAAATGGCCACTAAACTTTACCGCACTACTCTCAGCCAAACCAAACAGAAGCTCAACATTGAGATATCTGATGAGTATGTTTCTTGTTTGCTTAAAAGTGCTTTTCCTTCAACGCAACATGCTAAAAAGTCAAGTATCTAATGTTAGAAAAACAAAACACTGTTGGGTAACTAACGCTTCTGTTCTCTTGACAGAATACTGTAAATAAGGGTTCCATTTTCAGTGTGTACTCATTTCTAGCATTCACTTTGGCTCTTATTTCCCTGAAAGTCATTAGAGAAAATGTGCGTTTCTCAAGGTAGTTTCAAATGGGGCTATGAAGAAGAACTGGTGCTCTAGCAATAATTAAGAGATACCACATTTGAGAGAATTGTTTTGTGTGTGCCTGAAAAGTTCACATATTCCTATGAGATATTTATTGATTAGTGTGGGTTAGCGAGTTGCCAAGTTCTAGTGTAAACAACCAAAACAGAGTGAAAAGCTCCACCCCACACAGATGTAATGATGGGTACTAGAAATGTAGCTCTATAAAGCTCCACCTTCTCTTTTGTGAAGGTGAAAAATATTCTTAAAATTCCTGCT
>NW_010398728.1:11078-19273 GCF_000710305.1 Buceros rhinoceros silvestris
TCCTGCTGATGGTGTTTGAGCTACCTATTGTTGTTTTGGGTTTTTTGTTTGTTAAAAAGGTTTATTTGGTAAAAAACCTGCATCTCAAGTTAGTATTTCTTTCTGCTTGGTGCAAATTCATATTTGGGCCTTAAGGACTGCGCTTTCAGTGTTTATAGCCATGGAATAAAATTGTGTGTGTTTGTGAACTCCTAAAGCCTGGTGAGTAAGACACCCTCACTTAGTCCACCACTGTTACATGCTCGGTTTCTTGTGTGAAGTGTCCCCTGTCTCAGCAGTGTTGATTCGATGGGTGAAGTAATTTTGAATAAAGATGAAAATCTTCTTAACAGTGGTGGAATAAAATTTCTGTAGGCAAAAACTGAACCTTTTATCTGGCTGCACTGTACCGCTTGTATTCTAGAGTCATGATGGCGAGTTTATTTACAGGCCAATTTTGCTCTTTCCTTGAAAATTACATCTCTCGTTTTCCTTTGTTCTGTTACCAGACATGATTTAATTTGCTCAAGGGTGTGCATTTTTAGCCTCTAAAAGAGTTTGGCTGTCCCCAGTAAGTTTCTAGTTGAATGATGGCTACGAAGGAATAAAACTACTGAAGCAAAGTTTAAGTGTGTGTTGCGCCGGTCTGGACTTCCTGCCTGCCGTAGGTCTGGAAAACAGTCTGCTCACTGGGAGTCTTGCCTTTTGGGAGGTGGTTTTGTTTCTTGCCTTGCAGATTAGAAACAGTCAGGTGTGTATTGCTATTAAGTTTAGCTAGACTGATTTGAAGTCGTTAGCCGTTCCACCTCTGCTGATGGTGAAGCAGCACTCTCTTCTCCCTGCTAGAGTTGAGATACAAGCACAGCTAGGGATTGAGGAGAAAATGTGGCCTTGTTTTGACAGCTGTACACTAATTTTTAGGAAGAGAGCCAATACGAGCAAAAATGCTGTCAACCCAGTCTAGTGAGAGACATACGCTGTTGTCTAGTGAGAGACATACCATTTGTATTTATAATATTGGAACACTGGCGCAGGAAAGCGCAGCGTTGGTGACAAGAGATGATGGCTGTAAGACCTACTCACATTTTCCTTGTGTGGCTGGAAGTGACGAACAAGTTAATCTCTGAGTGTCTGGGCTGTGCAGCAGGAAAGTGGGACTGAAGGGCAGCTCGGCGCAGCAGAGGCCACTTCCTCCCCTGAGCTCTGCCATCAGCTTGATTTGTGGTTTCCGGCTGCAGAACAAATTCTTTGAAGTTTTTGGCCTCTGCTGGAGGACTTTTTAAGGATGCTAAAAGGGAAAATCTGCTGTATTACAAAGGACTTTTTAGGTCAGCAGCCGCTGCCTGTGAGCCAAAAGGCAGCGCTGCCCTGTTTAATGCTTTTAGTCTTGCTATCCAGATCAGCGAGAAGTTTGAGGCTCCGCGAGAGCCTGTCGGGTGTTGTTTTTTGTTTAAAGCAATTGTCAACCTTCAATGGAATTTCTCTTCCAGTAGAAAGTGAAGAGTCTAATCCAAATGAATTCGTCCTGGACTGTAGGAAACACCTAAATTTGCAGATTGCTGGGAAGGAAGTGAATTTTCCCAATTGCCAAGCAGCACTCCTGATGTTACTATAGAAGTGGCTTTTTTTCCTTCAGGAGTGGTGAAGCAGCTGGAATTGAATTTGCTGCATTTCTGGTACATTAGAAATTCTGTTTTAAACTGCCTTCTTTCTAAAGGAATGACAGAGCTATTTTACAAGGGCCACGGTTGCAGGCGAAAGGTGGTAATTAAAAGATTCTCTGAAGGAGACTCAAGCCCTACCATAACCTATGGCACTTTTTTATTCCCCAACTCTCTTTATTACTACGGTCCTGAAAATGACCTCTTTTAGAGTGGTGCTCAGAACCAACAGGAAAAGACTTCTGCTCGTCATGTGGGTTTTGTCCACCTTTAACTCAACTGCATCTTACTCCCTCTCCTAGGTTTCTGGTCCAGTTCAGACAAGACAAAGTGTGTGTGAAGTTCATACAAGGCAGCCAGAAAAACGGCAACATCCCAACTTGCAAGCGAAAAAACAATCGGCTTCTCGAAGTGGCTGTCCCATAACTGCAGCTGGTGACTCTCCCTTTCACGGACTTGTTTCTTTGTAATAGTGCAATTTTAGTTGGTTGGTTTTGCTGGTTTTATCCCTTCCTGGAGCTGTTGATGGCTAATAGCTTTAGAAACCCTCGGCAAAACGTTTGATCCGTTGACTTTTTAATCCTTTTGTTCATGCCAGAGTTTTAACTCTCAAAATGCAAGTTTTTACCCGGTGAGGCATTTTTACCAGCTGGCACATATCTGTCATACAAGAATCATTCTCTTTGTTTAGTGGTCATATTTTAGTGCAGCATACCGTAAACCCACATATTAATGATAAATTACTCGTATTCCTTAGTCTAGAGAGCCACTTAACAGGAACTATACATGGTCTTGACGCTTGATGGCCACTTGTGCCCGGTGTCTTTTTATACCAATCTGTTCTGATGGGCTCCTTGGTTGCCACCACTGGGGAGACCAGCAGAACAAAGACCAACACACTAACTCCTATAGTTAACACTAGGACCTGGGTCACTCGATCTTTTAGTCAGTACGGCACAGGAACATCTAATTCTGCAAAACGAAAAGAATATATGATTATACAAGCAGCTATATGCATAATTTTGTAGTAAAAAAGTGCAGACATTTTGAAACAGGATTTTTAATTAGGTCAGATGTTTTTAATTACTTTCTACAGTAGAAATTGGTAAAATTTTAAAAGCTTGTCTCTTTCACAAAAGCTCTACGGTTCACGGCATATTTCTTTTTCTGCTTTTAATTTCTTTTAAATTATCAGTTAAGGTTAGAGCCTGAAAAATGCAATAGTATTCATAACACAAGTAAGTGCTAGGTATTTAAACAGTTATCAAGCGAAAGGTTTGAGCCTTTCTTTGAGATATTGGCATGTACAATGTGCAATAAAACATACGTGACATTTTGTGAAAAAAATTATTTATAATACATTTTTTGTGTGCAAGAGAGGATTGGTGCAGAATGCATAGACAATGTAGGGGTTAAAATAGATTTGTGTTCTTAATTTGCAGATTTTTATCGAGTGTACACTACAGTTGTCCATTTGGGAAGAATACTTAGAATTAAAAAATCCTTAATTTGGAGGTCTGTATATAAATTGGTATGGAGGCAATAAAACTGTTCTAATTCTGTGCTGTTTGGTACTCCTATGTTATAACCATATTTTTGTACTCCAGACTATTTTATATAACTTGTGTGCCTGATGTAAATGCGTGCACAGAAAATACAATCGAGAGCTGCATTATAAACTTTCAGTGTAACTGATTGCACTTAATCTTTTATAAGCCAGAAGCGTTAGTTGAAATCCTTAAGAGGAGAGATCTTTTTTAGATAGAAGTATCTGCTGAAGTGAAGGGTTTGTTGGATGTGACTGTTTGATTTGTTGATGCAAGGACAATTGCGAAAGCATTGTATTTTTGCAGCCTGATATAGGACGGGTTACGACCTTGGGTATCTGATGTGCAGTGCTGGAAGTCCAAGCATAAATAAAGGAAGGATAAAGAAAAGTCTAGAGTCTTGTTACTCTCCTGGTGGTAAAGTGATGTAGGGCTCATGGCTGCGGGGACTCCTCCGCATAGTTCAACGCTGACATTGGCTCTCCATGTTAAAATGGCATTTACTGCAATAGATCTTCTAGTGCTAATGGCGACTGGTCTGAAAAAACCAGCTGGTTCGGGTTACGTCAGTTTTGCTTTGGGATTAAAGTAAATGATTTTGCTATGATTTGGGTAGAAAATGGTTGTTTTAGCTTTGATGGTGCTGTTAAAAGCCCATGCCTATGACCTTGAAAGGTGGGAGTAATCAACAGATCCATTTCTCAAAACTACGACAAAAAGTTGCCCCTTTCTTATGCTCTTAGTTGGAACCCTTCTTCTAATAACTGAGTCGGGTCGTTAACTAAATACATGTAAAGCTGTTTAAATTTTAGTATAATTGGAGATGCTTACAAAGGAAATCTTAGTATCGATTTGTAATGCAAAATAAGGATACTTCAAAGGAATTATTTCATTCCTTAAGAAGACATAACATGGCATTTAAAGCTCCTAAATCCTCTGTTAGAATTCCTGCTTGCTAAAGATGGGAGGGTTTGTAAAACCGACCTCTGTCTTGAAAGCCTTACCGTAAGAACCACAAGGAGCAAATTTTTTAAATCAGTACAGAAGTAAGGAAAACAAAACATTTGAAGTCTGATGTAATCCTGTAGTTGCTTGCAGGTAGGAAGTAGAGAGTTTAGATGAAGTACGTGGATATTTGGCCCATGAAATTAGGGTATTACAGGATAATGTTAGAATATTAGATCGTCTCAGCTAGGCCCAATACACCACATCCCTTTTATTTTTTTGACCGTTGCAGCAAGTCATGATAGCCACTTGCAAAAGGCTGGAAGGAGGACAAACTCCTCACTTTGGTTCCCGTTGTTAAATTTCTTTTTCTGGGCCTTTACAATTTCTACCTTGTGTAGTAGCTGGTACTTTGACAGTCACCATTCAACACTTCAGTATTTCTCAGTGTCCAGAGCAAGTTTTGTTGAGCGTGAATTATTTAGATACGCTACAAGAGTTGTGGTATCTTGATGTTTAGATTTAAGTATGTAGGATGTTGAAAATAAAAATGCAAGGTCACCTAGGTCTGTTTTTTTTTTCCTTTCCTCTGTTTTCTTTTATAACTATCTATCAAATGGAGTTGTAAAGAGAAGACTATTCCTTCTGTGGTGCTAACCTTACACATCTTTTTACTTGTAAATTTTAATTTGTCATCTGAAAGCTGGGCAAGGATCATTTTAAAAATGAGATTTGTTGCATGACACTTTCTAGAATCAAATAAAATTCTATTCGTAGACCTATACTTTCTCTACATCTGTATCTTCCTTAATGCCATCCAATCAGAAAAGAGCAGGTGACTCAGTTTTAGCTTAAATATACACAACACTGGTCTCTTTTTATCCTTAACAATTTATTCTGATTTATGTGTATTTCTGTTCATCATACAAGTTATGGAAGAAAGAAACTAAAATGTAAAATCAGAAAAACACATTTTCAGTTTTACTCCAGGTTTGTTTTCATTGCCAAAATGAAAGCCTTTTTCTAAACAGTTCTGGTGGAAAAAAACTGAAGAGTTCATTTGAAATTAGGATGTGAAATGAGATAATATTCTCCAGCTGGCATAAATTTTACTGTTAATTCTTAAGCTTTTAGAGCCTTAATCTGGAAGGAGTATTGTCCATATTCTGTAGGAAACGGCCATGGTTATTGTAAAAGATTGCACTGTATTGTGATGGCAGCGAGCAGGAGGGAGTTGCACATGTCTGAGCTTCTTTGGACATTAGAAATTCCCAACAGACACGCATTCGAAGGACAGAACTGGAAGTGTTTAATGGGGATGCTGCCAACTTCATACAGACAAGTGTGAATGTTAAGTCGTCTTCAGCATCGTGAACAGATTAATTCTGGCTTTCTTCCTATCTTGCTTCCATCCTTACTGGGGCATTATGTGGAATACACAGACATACGACTCAGAGTGGGGGGCAATTCTTTAATGGTGTTTGTAAAACCTCTCAAAGCGATGATGCTTTTAATCACATGACTTAAAATAATTATGATTGCTGTTAATAATCCTTGTAAAAATGTATTCACATAGGTTGGGGCAGATTTGCAATGGCCAGTCTCAAAAAAGCAGCTAGAATGCAAAGAGGAAAAGAGTGCTCCTACGAATTTGTTGTTTTTAAGGAATCACATCACTATGTCACATCTGCCTATGGTAAACGAGTGTTATTTAAAGGACTGGGGCTGCAGGAGGAATATCAAGTTAATATAGTTCCAGCTAGAACCAGTTCTGCTCCTGTTCCCTTGCGCACTGGATGAGTTTGGTATTCAGGTTTTAACTTAAAATGAGAGTTGGGACAGTTTGAAGCTATTGCAGTTTTACAATCAGTTGATGAAAATGAATTCTGAAAGACTTTTAGAAGCAGATTCCCTCTCTTCATCCTAAACTATTGAGACCTTGACACCTGATTGTAAACTAACTAGCCAAAATTTTGAAGTATAAAGCACAAAACGCTTTATACATGAATGAAGAGAAAATCTGAAGAATCTTAATTCAACTGATTTCCAAAGCTGCACCCTGCACTTGGCCCCAGGTGGAGATCTCTTTGCTGTATAACATTCTGCTGTTTATGGTCTTTAATTATTAGAGAAAAGATAAAAACAAAATGTTCCTCTGACCAGGGAATCTTCTCCCCTGGAAACATGGCAAAGTGCTGGGGATCAGCAGGGAGTCCTTCTGCAGGAGTCCTTGCCCAGAGCCCCAGGACTTTACTGCCCAGTCTCACCTTCACCTGCTGAAACATCAAACACCTTTTAGGCCGTTCTCGGAAATGGGGAGATGATGCTTTTGGCCACAATGAATGGTGATTTCTGCTGGCCTGGTAACGTCCCTGCTGGGCATTACAAATCCATCACCTGCCAGTATTTTGGTACTGGGCGGTCTCAGAGATGCTGGGTGCTGTTTCCCACTCTGGCTCTCATCATGTTCTGATTTCCTCCTGCCTCTGATGTTCTCTGCAGCAATAAAGGGAGGCGTATGTCTCCAGGGTACAGCAGCAATGTATTCTTTTAGGCTATTTTCTTCCATTATCTACCACTGCATCTTGGCACCTTAGTTTCAGCTGAACATAAAGGAAATGTTTTATTTCCCTTCTAACCAAGAGCTGTTCTTAATGAAAGATGCTTTGTTCCCTTTCGAGTTAACTTGCTGGCTGTATCGGTGTCACCAGTGTTTCCCAAACCTCTGACAAAAAGCAAAACTGAAGCCTGGAACATGAAAAGCTGCTGTTGCTATGTGCTCTGTCTCTTCCTGTTAGGGGAGAAATCCACTTGAAGTGATGTTGTGATGAAGTCGCTGCTGGCTTGATTCCTGGCACGCAGCCCTCAAGGTTGCTGTACGTGCTTCTTGTAGCCAGAAAAAGGAATCCATCACAATATGAAATAGGTAGTTTCAAACCGTGGTGCCAAAAGGAGGGGACTTGTTTATATTTAGATGCGAAGGCACATTAAGTAGTTGCGATAAACTTACATGTGTTTTTTACTTCCCTGCGTGCTGCCGTAGCTATGGGAAGGGACCTTGACATAAGTTTAACCATGAAGATTTCAGCTGGTAGCGTTCAAAGGAATGCTGTGTGATCAAAATCACCAGAAGTTACTGATGAACATTTTTAATAATAAAGTCCAAAGTTGTGTATGAGCTTGCAGTGGAAGATCCTCAATGTTGATTGCATCCCAAACATCTTAATATTACCTGGGAATTGTGGCCGTGTCATGGCGGGCTCCTGAGCTATTCTGTGCACGATGCAAAAAAAAAAAAAAAAAATTTCAGCCCTTTTTGAAACCGGCAAGAGGGTTCTTTTTCTGATACTGGCAGAAGGTTTCTTTTAAACCAACAGCAAACTCATTGCAACATTAAGTGTAGGATTGCTTCCAGCTCACAGTCAGCCAGTTACTGGCACAGAGATGTTCTCCCTGACCATCCTTTGTTTGAATGCTCTATTTAGAAAGTGTTGCTGTATGACACCAGGTGATGTCCTGCATGTGCTACCTGCTTGGCTCCTGAGCGCCACGCGGTTCTGGAATTTGGGGTTTGATCCTACCTGGGTGTTTTTCTCCTTTCTGTTGAGGTGGAGGTAGGATTTCTCAGGGTAAAACAAACAAAAGGAAGAGGAAGGGGGGCTTCTGATCCAGATCCATCTTTCAAGTTTCCAGTCCCATTTCAGGCTCTTCTGTACAAAGAAGGCAAGGAAACCCTTTCCAAAGAGAAGAGTGTCTTCTTCAGCTGCCAGACCCTGCAGGGTGAGGGCCTGTGTCTTCCTCCAGCCAGGGTGGAGCAAAGCCTGTTGTAGATTTGATCTATTTTTGTGTAACTGTGCTAATCCCTGTCCATAGTGGTATTTAGAGGCTTCCCCTTGGTGTGGCTTTCTCCTCGCGCTCGGTTTTGCACTGCCAGATGTTCCCTTCTCTTGCATTACCCCAGCGTGTGCTGCAGTCCCCTTTTCACTGAGATCCCTCCATATTTATAGCTATTTCTTTCCTAAAAATGGCTGGAAAAGTAAAACTGAGGCTGTGGTTTTGCGTT
>NW_010398728.1:19378-34253 GCF_000710305.1 Buceros rhinoceros silvestris
ATAGCTGTTTCTGTCCTAAAAATGGGTGGAAAAGTAAAACGGAGGCTGTGGTTTGGCTTTTCAGCAAAACTGGAGCCGAACCAGTGCGTACTGTGGTCTGGTCCTTCCTGCCTGCGGAAGCCGTGCCGCCCTGACTCTGTGTAAGAGCAGAGACCATAGTTACCTGGAGGCTGCCCCTGATGTGTCTCAACCACTCCTAAATGGCAGCTGGGGTGATAGATGGCTCCTGACCCCTAGCAAGTGGGGACAGTAACCAGCCAGTCCTCGAGGGACAGGTGTCCAGAATGGTGGGAGCCAGAGACAACAAATAGGGCTTGCACATGCCTCTGGGGCTTCTCTCTCAGGTGGGCCCTCACCCTGCTGAGCCAGGTGGGCTAATCTATCTCTCTTCCTTCCTCTCCTTTTCTTTCCCTTTTTTCCATTTACTGTGTTGTATTATATTCTCTCTTGCCAAGCCACTATCTCAAAATTGTGTATGGTTTTATGATCACATGTTAAAGTTTCTCTGAGTAAAAGTTTCTTTATGCGATCGGACCCTGAGTGTTGATGTCGCTCCTTCTTACCACACAGAGGATCCAAAAGATCACCTACCCTTGTTTGGCCGAGCAGGAACGGGACGTTACACCCTGCAGTGAACCAGGGCCGTGTCTGCTCCATGTCGCCCCATGATAACAGTTCCCCGGGGCAGGGTGCGGGACAGGTCCCTGCCCAGCCCTGTGGGGCTGGATGGGGAGGGGAGGATGTGGGAAGCCATGACTCCAGCTCAGGCATGATATAAAACCACGTGCTGGGATACTGGTCGTGTGTTCTGCGATCATAATGAGCTTCAAGGACTTTGTGACCTCTCTTAAAAGACGCTGTGTGCCAAAATCCCAGGTTTTCTAACTTAAGACAGACAAATGTCCCCACATTTTTCAAGCTGTGTGGAGCAAAGTGCGCGCCTCCTCTCCAGGCCTGTGGATGCGATGCGCAGCGCAGCGTGCACACTTTGGCAGGAGTCCTCATGCTGGCTTGCCTCCAGGCTAAGAATCTTGTCTCCCATCCTTAGGGGACATGACGTATAAATCACCGCAGCTCAGCAATGTGGGGAATGTGCCACGAGCAGTCCCCAACCGAGCTCCTCTTCAAAGCAGGAGATGTCCGCCCTCCCCGCACGCTTACAGCAAATACAGAGTGACGATGTATTGTCAGGGCCTCCGAGCTCGGCTTCTCAAGCCCGCTTACTGCACACAGTCTGACATTGGACACGAAGATGGAAGGGAGAAGAAGTGTGGGGGGTTAGCGCGGCGCTGGCATGCTTTAAAAGCCGACTCCTTTGCTCCAGATGTTCTAAATCACATGTGGAGAAGTGTTTGTGGTCAGATGCTGCTTAAAACTGATTGTTGATAGCCTCCTGGGATGGCTTATGACAAACCAAATAATAAAAAAGCTAAAAATAGGAGAGTTATTCCCTGGAAAAGCAAAGTTCCCACAATCCAATAAGCTGGGAAAATTGTTGAACTTTCTTTGGACACAACGTGCTCTTTTTGTGTGTGTGTTTCCTTCAACCTTCCATGGGTCTCTGGGCTTGTTTCTTATGACCCTTTCTCCTCCTACCATCTCCAAGCAACCCCGTTTCCAGCCCCCCCAGCCCCAGCAGCAGCTGAACTGACAGCTAGCCATCGACACAAAAAGCAGTCTTCCGCACCCCTTGAACTTCATACTTCATTCCCCTGCGTCACTGATTGTTGTGAGTTTGTCTGTGTAGAACTTTTCTTTGAAACGGTGGGGAAAGCCACCTCACAAGACACAGAGCAATAACAGATGTACAAGTGGCCTTAGTCTGTCACTTCATCTGCTACTGGAAGAAGTGTCATCATTACAAAAACTACCCTTCTGTGAGCCAGTTTTTTAATTTTTCTGATACTGGAGTTAACTATAGATTCTGTCCTGTTCTGGCATGAACTGCAGCTCTACACGCACGTATACTTGAAATTTTCTTGTCGATTAATTTAGGTGAAGGTCTTGGCAATATGAGCTCAAGTGATATGATGATCCTAAGGGGTGATGTGGGTGATGATTTCAACCATAACTCATTATAATAATTTGTTTTATCTGACCGTTCATTCTGGATACTACCAATATTTAAACTTTTAGCAGAGTTAATAATTGAGGTAGTCAGCATTTAACATATGCTCTCGGTTAAAGTCCTGGCCCTACGTGCCAGAGCCTCCTCTGATGCTTTTTGCTCAAAGGGAAATTCCACACACCCACCAACCCACTTACCAAAACCTCTGTTGCCAGGCAGGTCATCAGCTGATGCCGATTTTTGTGTCCTCCCTGACTGCTGTGGGGCTGTAGAGTTTTGCTAGCTAAGCATCTTGAGGTGCAGCTGTTCCTTGCCCATGTAAAAATCTGAGACATGCAGCAAATTTAGGGGTAGCATAAAACCAAAGAAATGGAGCAGGGTGCAATGACAAACACAACTGTTTTAGAAGCGTTATGGACAAAATATGAAAATGTTTCATAATGAAGTTAAATTTGTGCTGAGCTGTTGGTCTGAAGTTTAGATCCTGTCTTGAGAATAGCATTTGTAATAGATTTAATCTGCTGACAGACTGATGCTCCATCCCAAAACCACCAGCACAGTTGTCTCCAGAGCGTCTTCCTGCCAGGCGCTGTCTGAAATAGTCTAACAAAAAAACAGAAAACTGTTGTTGAAATTAGATATGTGGTGGCTGCAGGGCAGCCTACCTTCACCACCATGAACTTCCTCCAGGGAATGTCCTGGATATTTTTCTGCTCTGAATAACATCTCCCACTAACATCTTCATGGTTAACCATGCTACTGAATCAGAAACTATTGGATGATCTGTTCATAACATTCACAAGCAACTGTCCTGCTTACCTAGACTGGCTGTGTGTATTTATTTGAAGGTTGCTAGTAGTTCCAACCCCTCCATGGGTGCTTCCTCCGGCAGTTCCCTGGATCCATCGCTAGTAAATAAACACAGCTCCAGAACTGGAAAAGATAACTGGCTGTATAATGCACAGAAAGCAAAACTGCTTTCCTCAAGATTTATTCGTCAATTATAATTTTCCCTGGATGGCACAGTTCGAACCACTCTCTGGATAAGGGAAAAATATGTCATATAGAAAAAGAAGAAGCTATTGTTATAATAAAGGACTGGGTGCATATGGGCACGACTGTGTGGTTTAGGTCTTTCCGAATAGGTACCCTTTTAACAAGCTAATGAACATGCAAATAAGGAGCCAAGAGTTATCATTATCGTTGAGACAATAATGCATATTTTGGGGGTTTTGCTTGTAATTAATGAGACTGTTGTCTGGTTTGTTGGTGTCCCCCAGGTGAGGTAGTTTGTTCGCTGTGCCCTGCTAGGAGGAGGTAGCAGCCAGTGCACTCTGCAGATCTTGCCTCTTCTCTTTGCAAACTCCTTTTTTTGCCTCCACCCACCAAGCCCTGCCCCACACTTTCCAGCCTTCAGACTAGGGACGCCAAAGTCCAAGTTAAAGCTAAAACCAAGTCAGCTGCAGTACATGCTCCAGCTGTATTTTTAATTAAGGTTTTAATGGAAATGGTGCATTTGCCCCTCTCTGGAGAACACACAGATGTGACAGTGCTGTGCAGAATACTATGAAAAAAACCAACGTTGCCAGTTACACTTCCAATGGGCCAGGACATTAGATGGAGAATGAACAAAGTGACCATATGGAGAAGGAGCGGTCAGGGACTTCTTAAGGTCTTATCTGGTGGTGCTCAGTTCCCTCAGCTACTATTTACTTTAAAACCATTTAGTAGGACTTGCAAGCTCTCAGTGTCTGGTGAGATCCCATCACTTTGTAAACACACTGCTGTGAGAGCGCAAGGTGATCTGTGAACCTGTCAGCTACCACGCTGACTCTGATGGTGCTGCTATTGACCTTGTCTCATTACTGGTGTTAAATTCATTTGCTAAGAGGTGTTTAATTACTTTTCTGTTTTTTTAGCAGGGATCACTTGTATTATAAAGCATGCTGGGAGCTGTGCTGCCCAGAAATGCTTCTCTAATGCTAGATAATGCACGGGGCAAACAGATCACTATGGTGTCCTACCATCTGTTCTTTGCAAGGCCACCTACAGATTGCATGGTCCAGGAGAAAGTCCTCTCCTCTGACAAAGTTGCCTCTCATTTAAGAAGCGAGATCTGATGGGGCAGGGATGATCAATAACAACATCTGTACACAGGACCTCTCCCAATAGGGCTGCTGTGACATTTAAGTGCTACCCGAATGTAATGAACATCTGTCAGCTGAAAGGAAGAAATAACACCACGTTACGTCTTTCAAGGGATCTGTTGACTGCTGCTGTGGCTGGTAATACAGCGTAAAGGAAGAAAGGAGAACAGACACCCCACCCACTCCTCTGCAGCTCTTTCACTTCAGAGAGAAACACCTAACAACCATCCTCATCCCTGTGCTCAGTCTTTTTAGGTGCTAATGTCATGTCACTATCTGTAAGAGAAGTCAATAATAACCAAAATGTAATTTATAAGATAAAATGAGATTGATTTGGAAGCAGTTTTGGGAGAGGAAATTCACATGTCTTTCCAGGCATCAAATACTCTTGAGTTTATTATCACTTCAAGACAGGGTCATGATCTGACCAGCAGACTGGAGCCCAGGGAAGTTCTGGTAATGTAAAATGAAATCCTCTTAGCTTGAGGTAAGCCCCTATAACACGGGGACAATAATATTTACCACTTGGTGCTAGTGTGAGGATTAACGTTTGCTACGTGCTGTGAAAATGAAAATATCATTCACAGAAAGCCTCTTGTCTGCCGGGGAAATTATGCACACAACGAACCTCTCGATCCCATCCTTTGGTGAGAGAACGTCTTGTTAGCTTTTTTTTTAAATTATGCTTAATATAATCAAATAGCTCAAGATGGGAAAATGTTTGCTCCCTTTCTGCCACCCTACCTCTTCCAACATAGAAGTTAGAGATCCACGGAGCAGTGGAGTATGGAAAGAGAGGAGGAAGGGTTCTTAAACAGAAGGGTCAGGATGCGCACGAAAGCATGGAGACCTGTGACTTGGTACAGTGTGGGGTCTGAAAACTAAGGAGGATGCTCGGTAGCTGGATAAAAGGCTGCTAGCACCAGAGGCTGCAATTATGGAAAGGTTAATGTATTCAAGCAGAGTTTGGGGTATTTATTTGCTAAACCACCTATTGAAAGCTTTGTCCTCTCAATGAGCAGGGTCACTCAGGTATGTCTCTCGCGCAGCCTGCCTGCGCTGGCTCCGCCAGGGGTAATTGAAGCAGGTCATTAGCTGCAGGTTGGGCAGCCCAGCTTTACTGCAGGCAGAACCATACAGCCCTGGGAAAGCCAGCTCAAGAGCTAATGCAGGAGTACATGAGGTGTTTGATTACCCAGCAGTGCTTTCCCACAATTCATGAATATACTTATCTCCAAAGTTTTGTAACATGTAGACTTTTAAATAGCTGAGTCCAAACAATTATCAGACACATCAGCTATGACCTAAAACCTTGAAAGCAAATTTTGCCTAGCTGAAAAGGGAGCTTTAATGTCAACATGCAGTGAATTATCTCGCTTCCTTTCATTTGCCTGAAATAAAGACTCTGTTTCAGGCAAGGTGATGCTGAATTTGGACAAAAGAACAGTGGGAGGAAAGCTATACATGGAAGATGTCTTTGAAATTATTAATGCTCTTCTCAGATAAAATGGGGTAAAATTACTTCAAGATGCTTAGAAAATATCTCAAGAAAATACTAAACACTCTATTCTGCTGAGCATCCTTTTGAGAGTCCATCTAACTGATTTCAAGACGTGGGTCTAAAAATCTGGAAGACCTTCCAGGGAGCCTATTGGGTGACATAGGGCACAACAGCCAACGGCAGGGTTATGGATGGGGTAATGCTCAGTGTAGTAAGCCAAGAGGAGCTAGATGGTGGCATAGCCCAGAGCTGCCTTATACGGTCCCTGAACGTTTCCCTTGAAGAAAGATTAAATGCTTTTATTGTGCATCTTGCATGGTGATCAGCTTCCCCCGAAAGTTATTTATTTGGTGTTGGTATTAGACAGGACCCTTCATTTCCAGATCACACTGCACCAATACGTTACAAACAGCCTGAGGAGGACAGAGTCACAATGCAGAACGATGCCGGAGGGACTGATCGAGATATTGATAATCCAGTGTGGCTCTTCATGTCTCCCATCGGTGCTCACTAAGAGTTCAGGGGCTCTCCCATAAATGCAGGGTGCTGTGATTCATGGCTGGGATAGCAGGACTCATCTGCCAGAAGTCAGGGAAGGGGGGGCACTTCCATCAACTAGATGCACCTCCCAGGAAGGTTAAGAAGCATTTCTACTCTCCTGAGGAGGCAATGAACTCAGGGAAGCAGGAGGCTCAGCACAGGCAGACTTCAGGTGTCCCTGGGGTGCAGAGCGAGGAGGGGAGGGATGCTCACAGAGTTTGCCCCTAGCCCTGCTGCCAGGGCATAACCAAGGAGCCTCTCCCCAGCCTGCTCAACACCTCTGGTAATTTTCTCCTTCAAAACTGCTTTCCCATTGGTGAAAATTAGCTAAGAATTGGCTCAGAGTCTTTAACTGTGATTTTTATTTTTAATCTGCATAATTAGAGTTGTAATGGACTATTTTCCCAGTCTCGGGACTGCTCTGAGGTCATTAGTGCTGGGCCCTGCGAGATCACCATCTGTGTGGAGAAGGCGAGAGCTGCAGGGCAGCCTTAGGAGCCTCCTGTGGCTCATTCAAATCACTGACGGCTTGAATCCCGCCTGCTTTCCCAAGCCACTCAAGGGGGTACATCCTTGCAAAACATTAGTCATCTGTCCTAACTCTTGTGCTCAACAGATGCAACCATTTAGGAGAACGTGGTGCTGAGAGGAGATTAACAGGGTCTGGGTTTTAGGATGACTCATTTTGTACTAGCTGTCTTTAACAAAAGAAAATGAGAAGAAAGGAGAGGCAACACAGTAGCACCAGGTTGGGCACCAGGTTTCTGCTTCCCAGGCTGTGAGGAGGTACTTGGAAGTAAGCAAGGGCTGGAGTGAGGCAGAGGATGGAGATGAGAAGGTACCTGGATATCCTGGGGTATGGATTTGAGACCTCTCCCAAAGGAAGGTGGTAGCTTTGGGGAGGGATGAGGCTGACTGGGTGGTTGGAAGGAGAGAAAAAGAAGACTTGAGCCTTGCTGAAAAGCTCACTACCCTGAAATCCGCCTCCTCACTTCCCATGTCCTTAGGACTTCTCTCCTTTTCCATCCCCAGCGTCCTTCTGATCCTTCCCAAGACTGTTTCCCAGCCATGGATGGCCCCAAGGTACCCTTCCTGTCCCTTACTGTGTCTGCTTTGGACTTTGCTGCTGCTGTGAAGTTTTATTTTGCAGCTGAAAGGAGGAGAACAAAATAAATCTTCATTCTAGGGGTGGCAAAATTCACTGTAGTCTGCATGCTGAAAAGCCTTGGGCTGCCTCTGTGGCCACATCTTGTTCTACTTAAACTGCTGCTTTAAGAGACCCAAAATGGGTCATTGCCAAAGATGTTTCCTTCTCTTCCAGCAGAAGCATGTGCTCTGGTTTGTTCACATCAGACACAGCCTGGCTGAGGAAGCAGCTGCCAGAGCTGTGTTGTGTTAACTCACGTGGCACCCGCACCACAAAGACTGGTGGACCACCCAACTGGAAATCTTGTCTGACTTCAGTTTCAGTGGGAGCTAGACTGGGGGTTGTTCAAAGACGAACTGAAATGTCTCATGAAAGCATGTTGCAGATGCCAGCTCCTACCTTTAATTAACACTTTGAAAATGAGACTTGCCAGTTGGGATCTACAGTAGATTTTGTGGGTTGCAGAGTAATTGGTAATTTCTGTGTTGAGGCAGGACAGCATGTGTCAGCAAAGCAGTTCTTCTTTGTATCTCTCTCTCCTCCCCATTTCAGGTTCTCCATGGCCAGTGGCATATTTTTCACATCAAATATCTTTTGGCAGAGATTTCAAATGCTGGTAAGAATCAATATCTGAAAGATGTAGTTTAACGTAAGATGTGGATCTCAAATCCACACCAAAACTTTTGGCCTGGTAATGCTGTCCAGTTGCCTGCAAAGATCCTGCTGCAAACTTGGGCTGTGAATATCACTGTGAGATCTAAACAGTGGTATACAAAAAATGTGGAATTTTCTCTGCAGTAGTGTTTTGCAGGACCAGTACTTCTCCCCTCCCACCAGCTCAAATACAGTTTGGTGGCAAACAAGGTCTCCTTTGTGGAGGGATGTGGCCACCTTCTGAGAGCACATGGTCTTGCCAGTTCTTAAAGTTTTAGTCATTCTTAAAGTTCTTAAGTTCTTAAAGTTTTGTTCTTAAAATCAGCCCCACACACAGGTACCCCAAGGGTCAAAATTATCAATAAACCACAGAAATGCCTTTCCACTACAGAACTAATTGCACTAAAGTGTTACTGATCTCCTGGGGAGGGCTTCCTCCTTCAGATGTCCTGCTTCAGCCATCTGTTCTTGGCCATCTACACTGGGCTGGGAGGTCGGGCTGAACTGGAGCAGTTGAGTGATAAGGGCTTGGCAGAGCTCTGACGGTGGGGGACTCCTCTTGGGTACAGCACACCTTTCTTCTGGTGCTGGGACATGCTGCGGATGTGGGTATCATCAAAGGGCATGCAGCTAGTCACCATCACGTAAAGTATCACCCCAAGGTTCCACATGTCGTACTTCTTGGCACTGTAGGGGATGGCCATCAGCAACTTTGGGGACACGTAGGCTGCTGTTCTGCAGAACGTGGTGCTCAGATTTGAGTAGCTGTTGGTCTCCTTGCTAAAACCAAAGTCACTAAGTTTGGCCTGGTGGCCATCAGTGGTAAGCAGCACATCCTCATGCTCGAGATCCTGGTGCCACAAGTTGCAGTTGTGCAGGTAGTGCATGGCCCCTATGACCTGCACAAAGATATCTCGGGCTCTGCGGACACAGGGCAGCTTTCCCTGCTGCCACACCAACTCCATCAGGTCAGCGGCTGCCACTTCCATCACAGTGTAGACCTTCCCACTGCAGGCCTTGATGATCTCGAAGATGCACGCAATGTTGGGGTGATAGATCTTGCGAATGATGGGGATCTACTGGGCAGAAATTTGTACATAATGATTTGGGATGTTTGTCACCAGTCCACCACCTAAGGGGCCCTTGTATTTGTCAGAGGTAGCTGCCTTCACCTTGGAGAAGCTGCCCTCTCCTAGCATGTGACCCAGCCTGTAGCCCAGCTCATGAAGTTAGCTGCATTGTTTTTTGACGTGATGTGTGATCTCGATCTGAAAGCTTAATATGTGGTGTGTGTCAGCTGTTGACTGTTGCCATGGTCACATAGGTGCCTCTGTGGGCTCCAGGGATCACCCAGGTATTTTGGTGGGTGGAGAGTCGTGTGGCAGTGCCTTTGTGAGATGGCAAGGGTGGCTGGTGGGTCCCCTCCATTCATGGGTGTCCTCAGCATGCCCACGCACACACCGAGAAAGTCCCACAAGTGGACAGTTTAGAGTTCTTACCTTTTCCTCCTCTTCACTCGGAGTCTTCAGAAGCTGAGTTTAAATGTCCCCCTTCTGTTTAAATGTCCCCATCCATTTGGGGACTTAGACGGGTTTTCTGCAGGGCATTAGTTATATTGAAACCACAAGGGTGGTACAGAGCAAATCCTAGCTGCAAACCACCTTGGCTAACTGTAAATATTTGCTTCTTTGTTTTGATGGTGCAGGGAGCTGTTTCACTAGGTAGGCTTCCTGCCTCTGTGTGGTGTGGACGGGGAACTTTACATGTATCTTTCAGAAGATACAGCTTCTCAGTTTCTTGAACATGGAGTTGCTCTCCCTCTACTTTTATCAAAATGATATTTTGGAGACTTGCAGAGAAGAAGCGAAACCAGAGATCCTTCAGGGATCCTCTCTCATTTAGATTTTCAATATTTTTAGTCAGTTTTAGTTACCATAAGGTGACAGTTGAATTAAGCATGGGGCAGGAGCAGAGGGAAGCTGGGCTGGGTCACAACACCCACTCCAGAGTGAAACATCCCTCCCACTACATGCTGCATCTCTGGCCAGCGTCAGCAACTTTCTCTCAGCTCTCACAGTTGTTTCTGGTTTGTGCTGGTTTTTTTAAGCTACTTGAGGATCCTGTCCTCCCTGTGGAGCCCACATTTCCTTTCCAGCTGTACAACGGAGCCTAGGACCATAAAACGTCCATCTTCCTAAATACCAACCCAAATGCTATTTTTAATTTTTGAATATATATTTCACTCTGCAAATTGGTTCTAAAGAGGAATAAGACTCAGCTGAAGACGGAAGAAAATCTTTCTCGTGAGTCCATCTTGTCAGTGTCGAGGTAATTTGAGGAGATTAAAAAACCTGCAAACATAAGTCTGTATGTGCTACAGGGGTGCTTTGCCCTGACTCCTAAGGGCAAGTAATGTAATTGTCATGTCGACTTTTATCTGCTGTAGAAGGTTGCAGGTCACAACCAAACCACTTCCCCACTTCAGATGCTATTTCTACAGGCCAGTTGGAAGTATGGGAATTCAACGTGCCATGGAAGTGCAGTTGCCAGGCATGTACCATCAGGCATGCTGTCAAAAGGCCGGGCAAGTGGCATGTACGCTGCATGAGAGAGGATTTGCTCCTGCGCAGGGGCTACTGTGCCTGGAAACATTTCAGGTCAGGTTGGATGGGGCTCTCAGCAACCTGATCAAGCTGAAGATGTCCCTGCATATTGCAGCAGGAAGTTGGACTAGATGAGCTTTAAAAGTCCCTTTGAACCCAAACTATTCTGTGATTCTGTGATAGCCACTGAGGAATGTTCTTGGTCCATCCTTATCTCCTCTGAAGAGAGCGGAGACCCCATTTGATGGCACAGGCTTTGTCTGGAGCTGATGTCTGCATGGAGACCGGTTGGAAAGAATCCCGCATGCACGCAGAGGTGCAGGCCGTGACCGAGCCAATGCTCTCTTTCTGTCTGGGCCATCAAATAAATGCCCACAGATTTATTACTTCTGAGGCGGATCAGAAAGGAGCCATTTCCAGAAGTTTCCGTTCAGAAACTGTTACTTAAGCTGTTACTTAAAAAAATCCCACCTAGCAATCAGCAGGCAAGATGCAGAAAGCCATTTTGCTGGATACACATGATTTCCTGGCACTTCTGTTTTAGCGCGTGAGTCACAACCACAGTGACTTCAGCAGAGGTCTGAGCTGGACTTTTCACAGGAGCTGGGAACTTTGAGGTGGCCAAACATAACTGAAGCAGTGTGGGCACTGCCTCATGGGAAAATCCTTAGAGCAGGCCTCCCTACCCTGCTTAGTACCAGAGCACCTCCGGAAAATGCCGTCGTCTCGCCGCCTGACAGAGAGAAAGGACAGTGTGTAGCTATCTATGGGGGCTTGGCTGATGCTCAGTATATCCTTTAGAACATGAACAGGTTTCCCTCATTTACAGGAAACCTCTTGGAATCCCCTATAATAACATCACCAGAAGAGGTGTTGTCCAAACCACAGGGGAAACACCGGAGCGGTGGCTACAAACCCCATTGCCATGGTAAGGAGCAATGACGTGGAGTCTCACGTTGCTGGTAATTCCCCATCTGCTCAAGGCAGCTTGTCACTTTTGGGAGGTTTTCAGCACGCTTGGCTGAGGTGGGCAGTTTCAGACGCAGCAAGCCCTCCTCTAAGCCCCCCAAAAGCACCGTGCAGATGCTGCAGGAGCATCCTGGGGACTGAAAGGCTTGAGCAGTGCCTCGAAGGGGACAGGGAAGAAAGCCCTGGTGAAACGGGGATGGAGCAAACGCTCCCCCTCCTGTATGCTCCAGGCTAAACCTCTGCGAGCTGCCTTTGCTGCCAGGGCTGCAGCCATCGTTCCAGTGCTCCCAGCCCACTGCCCGCAGCATGGCCTGGGACTGCTGCAAATGCTCCAAAGACAGACAGCAAGAGGCAGGAATGAGAGGTTTAGGTTTTGGCAGGATACTGTCAGGCAGAGGAGGAGGGAAGATACCCGAGCTCAGCTTTTTGTGCTACGTCTAGATCTCAGAGAAACGGACTTTTGCCTTGTGACCTGCTAGCCCAACATTTACTGGTATAACAAGACACCAAAAAAATCTCTTTGGCTTTCAATCCCACCACCACAAGCACAGCTACCTGTGGTATAAATATTTAAGTCACACTAAGGTACTTTAGTAGGGCACTCAGTGCCAACACATGCCAAGCTTCAGAGCTTTCTGGTGCATTTATGGCATCGTAGCTGTGTTTGTAGAATTGACTTGTTCAATTGCTCTTGTAAATGAGAGTAATTAGAAATCAGGCAGCAATTACTGGTTTGTTCAGTCTGGTACTTGAGCAGGAGGAGCTGGTCTGCAGAGGTATAAATTATTGGAGCTCACTTGTCAGGGTTTTCATTCTGGGGATGTTTTCTGACTCTGTCAGTATGGTCATCCAGCAGCCTGACACGCAATTAGTTCCTCTGCCAAAGGGCTGATCAGCTACTACAGTGATCAACACTGCTGCGCAGTGCAGGGACACCAAAGAGCTACCAGGTGCCCCAGAAGCAACCCACCTGTTTCAAACTCAGGATCAGCTAATGTATCTCCCTGGGTAAGTTCTTGCAGGGTGAGTCCTGCAACACCCAGGGCTGGACCGCTCACCAGAGACCAAGCTGTGCTGGCCATCGCTTCACGCCAAACTCAGGAGGAGCTCTGAGTTAACCTTGGCTGGGTCCTGGGTGCATTACAGTTATGTAGTATGGTGTCCCCCAGGGGTAACTCAACCTTGCCGCAAGCTAACACAGCAGAAGGTCTCCCAGCTTCTGCACCGTATACAGCTACCTTCGACCAGAGAAGAACAAACAAGCCATGAGATGTAACAGAGGAGGATTTTTTTTCCATTCTTTGTCATCCCATAGATTTCTTTTCACTAATAATTAGGTCTTCTCTTGCAGGACAACCTTGGCTGAGCTGCAGCTGATAGCTGGGAGATCACCAGCCTGCTACCTGAACATCGGGGTTAGTCAAACATGTCTGTGCCGTGCCTTTTGGGCTGGCTGCCCTCTTGCTGTACCTCAGCAAGGCAGTGCTACACCAGTGTAGTTACTGGACAGAGATTCCAGCCACCCTGCAGTAGAGCAGAGAATGGAGCTCTATTCCCACATTAGCAGAAATATTTTGCCCAGGGGTTGTTAATTTCAGGACCAGCCAAGTAATTCCTAGCTGCCTCACTTTGAGGCCAGCCTATGGCTGGACCTTATTGCTCAGCACCCTGTGAATGTGGGAATGGGCAAACAGCTGCACAAGAAGTAAAAAATAACTAATATTAATGTTTTTGCTTGACTACTGCATTATAGATGGCACAAAAGGTAACCACGATTTCTCCTAGCAGATACTGAAGTTACCAAGATCTTTTTGCCAGCAATGGGTAAATAAAGCTCTTTAAACAAATGCTTTCTGTGCTTTATCCTGTATTTGTGGAGCTATACTATGCTCTCGAGGTATCAGTACCAAAAGGAGTAAAGTAAGGCTCACTTTAACAGCTACAGCCACTCACTAGACAAGGCACAGCCAGAAAATGACACTATGGGCAAGTACTCTCATTTTTTCTAGTGATGTTATTTGCCCTTTATTTGCCAAGTACTGTTTTTTTCTTTCTTTCTTTCATCTGTCAAGGATTGATGTTTGTTTAAAATACTCTGGCTAGACTGAGGTTTTTATCCCTTTGGCAGGTGAGGAGATCTGGGACCTCACATTCCTGGTGTTCAGAAGCAGCTGCAATTCTCACAGCTGTTTGCCAGCAGATCTTGCCCTTAGCCTCTTGTTCAAACAGAATAAACTGGTGAAGCTGGTTGTGGGACTAGTTAGAGTTCTCTCACATATTCGGCAGGGTGAGAGGAACTCCAAACAGAAAAGTCTGGATGTCCATTTGATTAACCAAGGCTGTTCAGACACCAAGGAGAAATCTGAGGCTGGCATGCCCTGTGTGCCAGAAACATCTCTTTATGTAAATCAGAATTTAAACGGCATGAGGGACATAAAATGGGCTTGTAAGCCATCAGAGGGAATGGATATATGGCAACAGGCCATACCATCACCTCCTGGAGCAGCTTGTGAGTGCCTCAGTAGAAGCCAAAGGAGATGAAGGATGGAAACGGCTAATGGGATGATCTGCAAACATGATTTTGCAGCTGGCATCATCAGGCTGCACCTGCCAAGAATCTCTAACCTGAAAGCAATAAGCTAGAGTGAGTGGGAGACAAAAGGGGCTAAACAGGGTTTGGCAGGCTGGTTTCTTGAGAAGCAGGACATCTACCCTGGTATGTCTGCTGCTGAGAGGCTTTGCACCAAAACTCCTTTGGAAAGGGAGAGGAAGAAGAGTGAGATCTTATAACTTCATTGTTATGGAAAGCTATATCTGGCTTGTCAGAGGAAAGAAAAACCTGCTCTGTAGGGAAGCAAGCTTTCCTTTTTGGTGCTGGACTGCCTGCTGAGCTGGGGAGGAGGCATGGCTGGGAAGAGCTGGGAGCAGAGCAGGGACTCACTCAGCCTTTGGAGCACCCCACCCCCCTTTCCTGGACTGAGCTGTTGATCTCTCTATATCTTTGCTCAGATGGCTTCTTCCCACCACCTCCTTTCCGGAAGCTGCGAAGCTTTTTCTTCTTTGGCCCATGCTACAGACACTTGGCTTGGCCTTCAAGTGGCTGATTCCCCTGTGCTTACCAGAGAGGTCCTCCAAACATCCTCGTGAGCCAAAGGGAAGGGCTGTGCAGCACTGACAGGCTGCCAGGGCAAGAGAAGCAAATGTCTAAGCTTGTTCTTCCTGCCCCTCCTTGAGGCCAGGGAAAGA
>NW_010398728.1:34435-65352 GCF_000710305.1 Buceros rhinoceros silvestris
TTGACACTGAGCAACCGGCAAGAAAGGTGTGGGTGGGAACTGGGGCTCTGTGCTGCACGTCCCCTGAGACTGTGAAACATTTTTCTGCTCTCCTTGTTGCTTCAGCATCAACAAATCTCTTTTCACAGCTGAAAGATCAAATGCCTGCCATAGCTGCTGACTTGCTTGCTTGTATTTGTGTGCCTGCTCTCTCTGTCCCTAGGCAGAGCGAGCTGGGGTTTTGTCACAGCTGGCTGTCAAACAGGAGGGACAGGGCTTCAGGTGAGACTTAAAGCTAGGCAGAGATTTTAAAAGCTGCAGCAAGTGCCTCTTGGGTTAGAGGAAACAGATTTTAAATTGGGTGGTGATGAGGGTCAAGAGAAAAGTTAGGAAATAAGAAGCTTTTCTTACCAGATCCAGTTAGGTCTGTTAAATCCAAATATAATTAATTTAGAAAAGCAGGTTAATGTTTTGTGGTTAACTATCCCAAATGAATGACACTTAAATTTCTTCCTTACGCCTATTTAGTTACCTGCCTGTGGAGAACCTCATTGCAGAGCTTTACGTATTCAAAAAGAGATTCAGTTGTGTGGCACCTATTGCAATTACTTTGTGGCCAATTAAGGACTGCAGAATGTGGCCTGTAATTAGGATGTGACAGCCTGCGGTACATAGAGTTGGAAAGTTGATGGCAGAGTCTTATGGCTATGGAGCAGAGATTAAATATCTTTAAATGACATGGATGTTGTCAGAGGCTGATTTCATGAGCGTTCTAGAGTCATGTGCTACAACGCTTCCTGAAAGTGCTCAGCTATCACTGAGATGGTTCCTCCCAAGGTCTGGTTAGTCTGGGATGAGCCAGTCCTGCACAAGAGTTAAAAAAGAGAATGGCTAGAGATGCAAACCAAAAAGCTTCAGAGCTGTCAAGAGCGATGGAAAAAGTTTAGGCTGAGATTTGGAAGATATTAAAGACAATTTTTAGGTGGCAGAAGGAAGAAATCTTGGAGCAGATAGTTGGTGTGGGTATGCACATCTCGAAGAGGGAGGCAGGCACCTTGGGAACGTGGCTGAAGGCAGCTAAATGGCATCCGAAGGTTTCTTTGCTGAACAGGCTCCATCTGTCTCCTCTATCTACATCTAACTGGACAGGCTTTTGCGGGATTGAAGAAACTGTGTGAGAAAGCAAGCAAGAAACTAGCTGTGACCCTGAAAGGAAAACCACCAAAGCAAACTAAGGCTTATCGCATGCAGAAGCAAAATGGACGAGTGGTTTGGGAGAGCAGTGAATACGGATTTGCTCACACGGGTAGCAGAAGACCTTGCATTACATTTGTTGCTTTGCTTTCCAGAAAATTGAGCTTTTTACGGCTTTCTTGCTTGGATGTTTCCCCGACAGGAAAATAAATCTATGGAAAGCACTTCTCTTGATTTAGCGACAGTCACTGCAGAGTGTGGAGGTCAGGCATGCCAGGCTGGGCTGGGCTGGGCTGAGCTGGAGGGACAGGCACACCTGTGCCCTGCTGCTCAGGCCCTGGGTGCTCACAAGCAGGTGTAAAAGGATTTCTTATACTCAAGAAGAATAAATAATATCACAGTGCCCTCTTGGGGGCAGGTGTTCCTTGGAAATAGACCTTTATGATTTGTGCGCTGCTGATCTCCTCGCTTGTGCTCTCGCTGATTCTAGGAGCTCGTGCTGCCCTGCTAAATCATGGATTCTCCTCACCAAACATTGCCCTTTCTAAGGGAGAGTTCAGAGTTTTGGCCTTGAAATTTTATTTCATTTTGATATTAATATAAATTCTTTCTCTGCTGATGATCTGTACTTTAAATCTAAAATAATGTAAGAGAGGAGGGTGAGGAGCTCCTGAGTGAAGATGGCAGTCTGCCCTCAGAAATGAATCCCGTCCTCTTTAAACACTTCCAGATGACTCAGCCCCAGCAAGAAACAAACTGTTTTAACAAAAGATGTAATTAGGTGATATTTGTATTCCTTCCCGGCGTGCCAGAGACCTGGTGCACCTGCTGGTAGACCTGTCTCAAAGCCCTGGTGTCTCCTGCAAAGGAGTGTGAAGAATGACTGAAGTGTTAAATAAGGACATGGGTAAGTACGGTAATTCCCTGCTGACTGCAGGAACAGCCCGGAGTGGAGGGGAGCAGGACCAGTCTCTCCTCAACTCTAGCTTTTGCAGCACCATCTTTTGTTAAATGTGAAAAAGAAATAAAATATGAATAAGAGGGCAACTTCCAGCAAATATTTAGGATGATCCTGTGGAACAGTAACATCGCAGCCAAGATGGCTCTTGATGCCCTGTTGTTGCTGTGAATGCTCTGAATGTAGGATACTCAAGACTAAGCACTTTGTCTATTTTTCAGTAGCTGCTCTCACTCATGAAAAAAGTAATCAGAAACTTTTGTTGTAATATAGACCCATCATTTCCCTGATTCCTTATGTTTGTAGGATTATGAAAGGGCCTCTATTTTAAGGAGGATACTAAAGGACAAGCCTTTAACATCTGTGACAGTTTTCCCTGCACGTACGTATATGAGGCTGTGGTGTGGTTTTGTGGGGTTGGGTTTTGTTTTGTTGTCGGTTGTTTGGGGTTTTTTTTAACAAATTCAGCTCAAAGCCCATCTGTGGCAAGGATTCAGTTGCAAAAGATATGCCTCCTGGCAGATGAGTTCCTGACCCTAAAAGCTGGTTTCTCTGAAAACCCCGCCTTTAAGAAGATGAGGGCTTCAATGTATTTTTCTACTTCTAGATCTAGTTTACGTCACGTCAGAAACAGAGCTCCTAAATGCCAGGCCTGAAAACTTGCTCTGGGCTCTGACAGTCAGTCTTTCATGCTTCTACTTCTCCCCTTCCCTGTTCTCATGTCATTATCTCTCTATAGATAATGATGCTCTTACAGGGCAGCAGCCCTCAGATGTCATCCAGCTACACCAAGCAGGACAATTGCTTGGGAAGACAGAGCATGGGCAAAGAACATCATGGTGTGAGGAGCACTTACCCAACTAGGTGCAGCTGGGAAATGCTAGGATGGATCTCCTCCTGTTTTCCTTGACCCTGTGTTAAACTGGGAGGAGGAATAAATCCCTGTATTTCTGAGCACACTCTCTGCTTTGTGTGCTGAAGCCTTTTTAGTTGCAAAGACAACTTACGTCCTCTCCAGCTCCCTGCTTTGCTTTCCAAGCTCCTACAAGGCAGGACACAGCACCTCGTCTGTCCTGTCTTCGTCTCCTTCGTTCTTGCTTGTCCTCAGCCTGTGTAAAGGCATTGGCTGCTTTTGTTTTGCTCGTTCTGTTTTGAGGAGTCAAGTTGTTTGATTGCTACTTACTGGATCCTGCTCTCCATTTGCTCAAGGTTCAGCAAGATTTAACTGCGTGGCCTGAGCTGGTTTGTGCCAGGCAGGACTAAAGTGGAGCATTTTAGGAAAGTATCATTATTTTAGGGAAGTATCATTTCTGTGGGCAAGGGAAGAGGAGGAAAAACCTATTATTTGAGAAGCTGTGATACTCTTACAGAGCAGGACCTTGGCATCTGAAGGAACGACAGCTTCTGCAGGGCATATGGCTTAAATCTGCATTTGGAAAGCAAAGTGGGGAGGTTGGCTGCTGCTTGGGGTGCCTCTGGCTCTGGTATGCAGGCTCTGTGCCTCAGGAGCCAAATTTTGGGCAGACAAGAGCTTCTCTTGTGCATCTTTCCCTCCTCTCCCCAGCTGGTTTCTTTAGACAGCTGAGCAGGTGTATTTAAAATTTATATTTGAGGTGATGACACAAAATATTTGCAGGTTCCCCCCTCCAGAGAAAACAAGTGATTAATTTTTTTTTTTTGAATTTTGAGAAGACAGTGGATTCAAACCCCATTTTTATGTCCCATTAAGAGCATACCAGCAGGCTGTAATGGTACCATGGTAAGCAGCAGTGCAATGATGGCATGTCTGGGCTCTTAGGAACTGCTAGAATTCTGGTAGTGGTGTGAATTGGGCACAATTGTTTTGTCAACACAGTAAACAGTTTTATTCCTCCCAGATTTTTGGGTGGAAGGTCAATGTGATAGAGAGAGGCATTAAGATTGTAGTGTCTCCTGCAAGCTCTTCCTTTTCTGTCACTCCAGTGTTCTGAAAGCATGGGGAGCATGAAGGAGTAACGAGGCAGGGTTGTGTCAGCAGCTGTCAAATGCAGAAATAATTAAGCAATACAACTTCACTCAGTTTGGATCTCCTCGTGCTGGCCATACCTTGTGTTTACATGGTGCCACAGGAAGCTATTTTTAAATCTTAAAATTTAAATGAACACACGGTCCTGCAGGCTGAATCTGTTACCAATGATAACACTTCCACTGTGGTTTGCTCTGTAGCACCTCAAGAAAAGCTGTTGATCAGAGTGATTTATTTCCATTTCCAAGGGAAAAACAGCCTTAGCACCTTTGTGAGCTCTAGAGGAAAAGCAACCACAGTGCTGGGCGGGCAGTCATCTGGAGACATGAAAAAAACTCAAACTTTCTCATCTTATTGCTTCCCAGATAAGTTTTCATTATAGAATGCAGACATGAAAGTCTCTAGGGTCCTTGTGCCCTACATGGGAACACGAGCAACAATCCTGGCACCGTTTAAGATATTGGTCATCTTAGCCTAGTCACTCTGGCATGAAGACCCAAGGGAGGACCAGACTTCAAGCACTCACCAGCTGCATAGCTTGTGAGCCTCAGACTGCATCCTACAGTAAGCCAAAGGGTATTTGGGAGAGTGGTGGAAAAGGCCCACAAAAAGGACCAGCCTGATGTGTTTGTGATGTATGTGGAGCACGGGAATTTTCTGCAAATACTGGCTTGTATTCTTGGAAGAGCAGGCTTACATGCAGGAATATTTACAGGGCCACATAACCTCTATTCCACCGTAATCAAGCACAAAACTTGTCCTTCTGTCTGCCCAGATCCATATCCTGCCTGGCTATGGTATGTTTCTTTTCTTCAATAGACTTTTTTTTTTTTTTTGGTGGATTGAACTAGAAATGGGGGCAGCAAAAGGAAGCAGTAAAGCCTAAAACAAGCCTCAGTCAAAATGAGCCTTGTGTCTCTCTCCACTGTCTCTTACCCAGTTTTCACCCACAGCCAGTAGATGCAGACTGTGCCAAGACAAGCTGATTGGTCACAAAGGGTATATGGCAACAGCAGCCCAGAGATGCTTCAGATCTTGATCATTCACCAGTTCCTCGAGTGGCCTCCCATGTACATTGCACAGCAGCAATGACAAAATTAGACCACTGATACAGTCAGACGACCTTCCTGTGTGACATGTACGTCAGAAGCTGGTTTGGTGTTAGCTGAGAAAGCCCCTGAGGGCCAGTGAGTAAGTAGACACCGCCAGTGAGTAAGACCTTCCCAAAAGGTGTGGTCAGACTGGTGTTGAAGCAGCACTGACAGCTGGGATCAGCAGTGTGAACCACCGCGGGTGGATCCAGCACTAGCAGGGAAAAAATGCTGCTCTCAGTGTGCGTTCCTTGCACGCTGACAAAGTGTGCTGGCAAAGCAGGAGCTGGAAGTGGGTTCATATGCCTTTTTGCCTTTTTTTCTTTTAAACGTTCAAGCAATACACACTTTTTTTTTGGTGTGCGGAGGTCATGAGGTGTAGATCTGTTTCAACATTAACCACTGACTTCACTGCATAACCATTACCTATTATCAACATGGCCACTGCTAATTTGGATGCTAAAATATAGCAGCAGATGATTTTTCTCTAATCTGTCTCTCAGAATAAAAAGTTTCTTGCGCTTTTTAACTCCTCAGCACTCAAAATCAACACAGAAGAGAAGGGACCTGTGAGATATGTCCTGTATTTTATGGCACTGAAATGCCAGCGGCACTCTTAGGACAGGTAGTTCTTTGAAAAGGAAAGTGCCATCACAAAGGTAGGCTTCTCGTAAGAGAAGCATGTGTAAGAGGATAGAGGATCAGGGCCTGATCCTTCAGCTATTGCCATTCCTACACACAGACCTGCAACCCACTGCTCTGGGGCTGGTTAGCCTTGTGCCAGATGGGATTCTCTGCAAGAAGCTTTACAACGGGGAGACACGGTGATGGCACCAATGGCCTGGATGGTCTCTCTTCTCCTAGTATTCCTCTCCATGCAAGTCTCATTTGCATTCCAAGGGAAGATGCATCATTCCTTTGCTGATTTTACAGCTCCAGTTTCTAAGAGGGGAATATTTGAACAGGAGTTTCTGGATCTAAACTGCTGAAAAGAAGTTGTCTGTTTAGGAGGAGATGAGGACTTTTTGTACCTCCTTTCCCTGCATCTTCTTACTAGGAAAATACTCTTTACGCTTATTATGAAGGGAACTTCTCACCTAGCTGCCTCTATTTTCAGCTTGAATGTTCTTTCATCATCTCCTTGCTGGCAGACACAGCCTCTGGCTAGGGAGAAACTGCTGTTTCTCCAGACCCTCTGAAATTCCCCCCCATCTCTTGGAATACCAAACATACCTGATACATCAGGTTCAGCTGCAAGGTGCTGATGAAGCTACAGGGCCATTTCACAAGGCTTTGTTGTAGCCATGAACCTGTAACTTTCCCTCTCAGATCAGCCTCAGAACAGTGTTTTACTTTCAGGCCTCCTAGCACAGGACTTGTGTGGGCACACTGGCGTTTCCAGCCCTCTGCTATATATCTCAGAAGAGACGCTTTGGTTCCTCAAATCGTTGGATAAAATATTCTGGGGAAGGTTGCTACATGCTTTCCCAATCTCTATGAGGTGGCTACTGTCAGGGACAGGGAACAGCACTGGAAAGACTCCTCTCACCCAGCCTGGCTGCTTCTGCATTCATCTTGTCCTGGAAAAAAAAAAAAATTAACTGCTAGGTATTGTGGTGTTGCCTTCTGCTTCCCATTTCACTTTGCTCTGCATGGGCAGATGTCACTTGTTTTCTTCTTTCTAAGGTGACTGCAGCCGGTGCTGTGATCTCAGTTAATGAACAAGACCCTAAGTGTTTCCACTTGCTAAACCTAATGACTTAAACCTGATGTAAAGGCAATCCCCAGCAGCGCTGCACCTGTCTGGGAAACTACAACTTGCAGCTAGCTTTTGCTTTCCTGCCTGTGCCCTTCACTAAGCCAGGCACTAAGAAAGAGCCTTTGACTGAAACCTGCCAGAAATTCTCTGCTCTGCCTGCCTGAGCTCATTTGTGCTGGTGCCTCTCTAGAGACCTGCACCCAGTGCTGGTGCAGCACAGGGGCCCTGCAGATGTCAGATGCACCTGCCTGCTTCCAGCTGAGCCCTTCTACCTCCACAGAGTCTCCAGCTGGGCAAAAATATTGCTGTTGCAAGAGATTTCAGCTCAGTTGCCTATCCCGGTGCTTAGGATTAGCTTTTCCCTAAACAGTCAGCAAAGAGCAGCAAGATGGGGGACATCCCACCTGTTGCGGGATGGCTGAGGGAGGACTCATCCGTGTGGCAGCAGAAATGAAAGCCAGGGGAGCTGAGGTGGCAGCAAAGGTAAGGGAAGAGACTGTGAAAGTGGTTCAAGAGTGTGGCTGAGAAAAGATGCCTGTGGCTGTCTTTCACACTGGGAGCCTGCACGGAGGGTCGTCATTTATCATCAGTCTTTGAGAGCTTGCTCTGAACCCCTGCTCTGGGGAATCAAAGCCACTTTGTAACTTACAGGGTTTGGCCATCGTAAGACTTACTTTTCTACCGAACTCGTGTAGGAAGGGGAAATCTAGGGCAGGGGAGTAACTTTAGGAAGTATCAACCTCTTGAACTGCAAACAAGTTCTCTTTATCTCCTGTTCTAAATCTCTGTGATGTCTCCAGTGACCTCTCTGACAGAACCCCAGGAAGCAAAATAAACACTGGGTTTGGTCTGGTTTATTCTGCAGAACACCTACTTGCAAAATCAGTGGTGGGTTGTTTGTCTTCTCCTTTGCTGAAGCCAGAAATAGGTCAAGCAGCAAACTGGTGTTTCTGAGGCAGCCATGTGTACGTAGGTGTATTTCAGAGGTGGCTTCTCTCTGGGGTTAATGTTCTCTTGCCTAAAATCCCCACAGCTTCTTTCTGCTAGGAGGAGGAGGAAGTGAATTGCTCGCAGCAAAGAAATGAAACCACTTCAATTTCCTTGAACAAAGAGGGTAGGTTTTTCAATAGAAAATACAGTACATCCTCCTACGAAGCGCTCTGTCCATGACAGACATCTGACATCTGTGCTTGGGAGCCTCAGCCCTCCACTAAGTTTCTCTCATTAGCATCGTGCCTTGCCTGGGGTTAGGCTGCGTAAGGCAGGAAACCTCCCTAATGGAAGCAAATGAAAGCATCTTGCATTGTACGAAGCTATTTCAGATCACATATGGAGTTGTCAGGTCTATTCAAAGCCACACAAAAGTTAATTTGGTCACAGCAAGACAGCAATACTCACAGTATGCTAGGTTCGCCCTTCAGTAAGGTTGTCCCACTTAATTTCCCTTGGAAAATCCCAGCCCTGGTGATCGGTTTTATTTTTTGCAGATCTTTGCTTCTCTACTTCGAATGTTTGGCAGAATTTTCAGTAACACAGGCTGTTACAAACTGCTACAAGGGCTTTCACAAGTAGTTGCTGCCTTGGGAAACACAGGGGTCTTTGTTTCTTATGTACTAGGAGGCCCCCTGAGCATGAAATCAACCCTTCAGAAGACACACAGTCAGGGTGTGAGGGTGACAGCCCACAGATCGTTTAGTATTGCCCTTCATTGTTAGGGCAGCAGAGGAACGGCAGTTAGACACACGCGATGTTCTGTTTCCTAACTGTAGTGTGGTATTTCATACTGGCTTGCTTGAAAAGCTTAGTTCTGGAGCTGAAACCTGGGAGACACCGGGCAGCTGCCAATGACGTGCACAGGCTGAGAACTGCTGAAGTGTACTCCACTCTGCCTCCTAGGAGTGGTCAAATCAAACAGCAGAAGTAATCTGTGGGCTTTCTGCAGCCAAGGTCATAGGAAAGAATTTTTTTAAAAAGTAAACAAACCATCAGCCTGTTTTGGAAAATGGAAATGAGAAACCTGCTTTATCGCAGCATCTGAATGGGAGTGGCTCCCAGAGGAAAGCAAAAAAAGCCAGAGATGGGAAACAACCTTCCAGAGCTTTGAACCTGGCGACACGTGGCTCTAGGTCATCGGAGCTATTCACAAACGTAGCCCCTTTGACAAGCCCAGCAGAGTCACTTCCTTGCCAGCTTCCTCACCAGCTCTTCAGGAGATATTAGAATAGCCCTGCTCAGACAACACGTATCGTGCTCATGTTTGTTTTCTCTCCTTCCACCTAAAGGTCTTTTTCCACATCTCCTGTGTTGGCAACTGTAGCTTCTTTCCCTCTCGCATCCTAGTATACGCAAAGCCTCCCTCCAACCCAGAGGACACATAGCTAAATTAAGCTCTCTCCAGTGTGACCTTGTAATTTTTCCTCTCTTCAATTTCCTGCATGACCGAGGTCATGCTTCTTTCCAATTTCAAGATCTTTCATGAGTCTACTCAGGTTTTGCTCCTATGCACTCACCTGTGACCCAACAGTGTCTCTATTCCTACATGGTATCTTTGATTTTTTTTTTTCCCCCTCTTCCCTTTTTACCTGCTCTAATACTCTGTTCTTTAAGATACTTTGGTAGCAGTCTCTTGCAACCTCCACCATCTAGAAGTGTCCCTGGCCTTCCTCAGATAGGGCAGCTGATTGTATCTTCAACACTTGCAGTGATTTTGAGCCAGTGCAGCATTAAAGTAGAAGCCAGTCTGGCTAAAATAAAAATGAACTTGTATTCTTGCAAGTTGAACTAACTTATGGGTTCGTGTAACTGTATTTAATTCCAAACCCTACAAAAACCCATGCTCTTCCTGGCTGCTGAAACTACTGGAAGCCTCAGACGGAGCATCTTCAAAACTAATTTGCTTTATACACAGATCTGACGTTAATCCAGGTTGGATTTTCCGCGATGCTTTTGCAATTTGCTGGTCAAATTTGGTGTCAGAGAAGGTCATTTCTCAGATCTGATCGTGTTTGGTACAACCAGCGTAATACCACTTCCTTTTTACAGAACCCATAGGCCAATGTTGTATATACTACATGCAAAGAAAAGAGCTTTTACCTGCTCTTGTTGTTAATGACGGTGATTATGGCAGGCACAAGGAACAGTCGGCCAAGATCCTTTGTGATGTACAGTGTATGAGCACGGAGTGTTAGCTGACCCTGCTTTATGCTACAGTCTAATTACAGTCTGTCACAGTCAGCAACCATGGACTGACAACCTTCATCAAACTCCTGCTTAGAAAGCAACAGATTTTTTTTTTATTTGGGGCGGGGTGGGGGAGGTTGGGGTTGGTTTTTTTATCTTAGAAATTTTTCTCTTTTTAAAAGAAATGGGTTCATTTACACAAATTTTCCTACCTCTACTACATGTATTTTGGAGGCACAGCCCAGCACTTGTGCAGAACAAGCCATTAGGGTATGAAGGGACAACTGTAAAGCAGCTGCTGGGTTACCACACATTAGCTGAGCAAAACAGGCTGCATGTACCTCCTTAGCCCATCCCAGCAGGGAAGGAGAGCCCCTTCACTCAAATAATTGCTAGAATTTGGACGGTGATAGAGCTTGTCCTGCCCAGCCTCAGCGTCTTGATGGAGCATGATCTCCTGCTTCACTGTTCTCCACCCTCAACGCAGTACTGGGGGTATTCTGCAGGGGAAAACAACAAAGGATGCCGTTTGTTTGTGGGCCTGAAGGAAAGAGTCTGATGAGAAAGCTTTGATAGCGGTGGAGTGGCTGGGGATAAAGGGAAGGGAATGGGCAAATATTAGCAAGGAGAGTATAGATAAGCATGGGGTTGCTCTGAAATGCCAAGATTTGGTGTGAGTTTGTAGTTTGTTTGTTAACTAAATGAAGTGACTTCAAAGCACAAACACTTGAGGAAAATCAGATCAGCAAAGAAGTCTCCCTCTAACAGCAGCTTTCAGCAAAAACAAAACAACAAAAAGCCCTGGGAGAGCCAGACCTCATGTTCATCCTTCCTGGCGCATCTGCAGCATCAGGGGACTTGCTTGTAACTTGATGCACCAAAGAGATTTCTGCTACCAAAGAGATTCCCTTTCTCAGCCTGTGCTGTGAGGTGAGCAGGTCAGCTGCCAACTCCCTCTTCTCTTGGGACTTCATCACTCTGAAGCCAAGGGGAGTCTTTGCATTCCCGCCAGCTTCACAGACCCTGCAGCAGGCTCTGAAGCTTGTCTTCAGCCAGCTGAACCCTATTCAAGTTCTAAAACATAATCTTTCTTATTGGTTTCTTTTTTCCCAAGGTTGTGAACAGTCTAATGTGAAAGACAGGGCTCAGGGACTTGAGTCTCCTCCCTGTAAGAACAGAGGGGAGCTGCAGGAACGGCAGTGGTGGCAGATGTACTTGCCTGCCCTAACCCTGTGCTAGACCCCTGTGGGGAGCTGGTAAATGAGGTCCTGAGATACCTCTCACCCAAGTCAGCACTAAGTGACAGCAGCAGTAGGAGCTCATCATCATTTCCTCAGCTGTCAGCCACCAGAAAAGGAGAGGGTGAGCAACATTAAAAGGAAGACAGTATTTACGGCAAAAGCACAACCTCTGCAGAAAATGGCGCGATGCAAAAGACAGACCCATAGTCAGTATAGGTCAGCATCCTTGCACTCTGGCCCTAGGATCAGTCAAGAAGCACAGGCTGTTCTCTGTCAAGTGAAGTCAAACTAATTGAGAATGACACATGAATGTGACCACGTAGTGAGAATGATTTAATCTTTTTGAATAGGTAGTGGGAAATGGGAGCTGAGGAGCACGCAGGTCTCGCTACCATAGCGTACAGGCTGATGGTTTAGGTGCTAATTACTCTTCCACTGAGGCAAAAAAGGAGATGACTGTTCTGGGTGGCCTTTAAAAGGAATGACAGGGCCATTAGGAAGCTAACAGTCATCGCTGTAAATCACATCTGATTCAGCTTTACTATCACTTGGAAGGAATGCTGGAGAACAGCCTCCCCAAGGAAAGCTGGGAGGTTAGAAAGAGCCACTGAGGAAGCCTGAAGTCACTCGCTCCAGCAAGCCCAGATTTTTGCTCCAGGCAGATTTTAGCAAGAACGGTGTTGTGAAGGAGGCCCTTGGCTGGCGGGGCTGCTCCTCGGCATGCATAACCACTGTAACGAGGGCCTTGCTTGATGGCAGCCACTCTGCGTAGTGCTCCAGGCAGCCATACGAGTAGGAGAGTTACACAGGGATAAAGCAGAGCTGAATAGGTGCATGAAAACATGCATAATGCAGAACGGAGTATAGCCATATGCTGCAACATACATAATGCAAGGGGGGAAACAGCTGCCCCGTCCAGCTGCCTGAAAGCCACCAGCCTTATTTTCATCAAAGGGTTGTGTTTCTGTTGCTGCATAAGTGAGCCCGCTCAGGCCCTCTGCGGGGAGCAGGACAGAGGCTAGGAAGCCTGGCCAGCTCCCGGCCCCTGAGGTGCACCATAACCTCACCCCAGGTTTTGGTGACAGAGACCTTTTTCCACCTTGCAGCTTCTGCTTTTTTTCAGGTGACTCTGGTGCCTGCTCTCCACGTCCCCATGCTCAGGCAGACTAAGACATGTTCAGTGTGTTAAGTCCTCATTTAGCTCTTTCCTTGTAGCAATTTGGTGAGTGTATTTGCCTCGGTGTATTTTCGTCAGTGACACAGCTGTTCTGGAAATGGCTTCTGTGTGTGCTGGTTGGTGTGAAATACTGAAGCTACTAACCAAAACCACTTGATGGGAAGAAAAATTATAGTTCTTCATTTAATTCAAAGAGGCTCCTTCCCCTTGTTCTGATTCCCCTTTTTTATGCTTTACAGTTCCTGTAATATTTATGTTATTTTAGATACATTTGAAAGTACAGCATTTCGGCACAGTTCACACAGGAAGATTAATCCATCATGGGAAAACTCTGGCACGCACTACAACCAGTGAAAACCTTTGTGCGAATCTGCTTTGGGCCACCATCTCTGCATGAGAGTCCTGACGGCAAGTCCCTCCTGTCCTTGCCAGTACCAGGCTGCCAGGAGAGGGCAGGCGCAGGCAGCTGCCTGCACAGCCCGCAGGAAAATGAGAAGCCCTTCACACACAGGTAAGAAACAGAAATCCACTAAATAGATAAAAGCAGAAAAGCGTAACATCAAATGACCTTGCAGCACGCCTAACTGCCTGAAATGACAGAAGGAGAAAAGTAACGCAAATTTGCTATGTTTCCAGACGTGGATATTAACTACTAGCCAATATCCAAATACCTGCCATGCTTAGGGCTTTTTAAAAAATTAATCCAGCCTCACAGTTAGAGCCTCCCTTCAATTGTTTCTAAGTAATATTTCTTTGCTGGCTCCTGGAGCTGACCTGCAGGCTCCCGAGTGTGCACAGGCATCCAAAGAAGGCTGTTGAAGAAAATCAAGTGGGGTTATTTTTTTCTCTGACTTCTTGGATGAACAGAGGCAGAGGTGAGCTGGTACTTCTTGCTGCTGAGCAGACTGGGGAGTTGGGGCTCTGCAGCCCTGCTATCGCTTCCTAAAATCAGTGGTGGTTTCCTTTGTGCTCTTTCCTGCTAGAGAGTCTGCTGTGGCAGAGGGGAGATCTGGTAAAGGGGTTGTGAGTCCTTTGTGTCACTGCTAGAGGTAAGGCTGTGCTGAGCAGGAGGCTTGGTCAGTCCAGTGCAAGTTTTAAACCCTTTTTGAGATTTTTTGCATTCAGACTTGAGGCATGTTCTTATTTTAATACACCCGAATGTGCATTCAAATTAGCAGCTGAATGCAGACCTGTTTGTGTGCTGGGATGCGTGTACAGGCACTTCAAACCTTTAGCCCACAACTGTCAGGCTAGAGCTGCTGCAGATTCCTTTAGCATGCCTCCGCAGTGAACCTTTGGCAGCTGTCTACCTGCTCCCGTAAGTCAGCGTGAGCAGAGGATCTGTTGATTGCATCCTGATATTTATATTCAGGGAAAGACAGTTTCTGTCAAAATATATCAGTAAATCTCCCTCTGAGAAGCTAATACAGCACATCCTACAAAACCTGTGTTTTCTGTTATTTTTGACATTCCATAGTTCAGTGGCTCGTAAGTATATACAATCTGCTGCTACATGGGGCTTCTGCTTCACAGGAGGGTAGGTGCTAATAGGGCTTCAGTGTTTCCCCTTGCACACCTAGGACTTAAATTAGAAATAAAGTCATAACCTTATAGTAAGATAAGCTTGATTAATAAGGTGAGCTCCCCTACCTGCTGCAAGGCAATGACAGTCACCTGGGAGGTGTCAGAGCAGGGCAAGTTCTCCCGTATCTGCCTGCCAAAAATAGTATGGGCGTAGTGTTAAAAGCAGAGACATCACGGGAGACTGGGTTCCTCACTCTTACATCTCCCCACTCGTGGGAATTTGAAGATCCAAGAGAAAAGGATGTAGTCTGCTGCAAGCTTTGAAGGGCATCTGATGATGCAGATTACTGACCAAAGGGCATGGAAAACGGTTTGAGAGATGCCCGGAGCTGTGGGACCCTGGCTTCAGGGTGTACTGAGCTGTTCTGCTGTCCTGAAGGTATGTACTTTTATTAACACTGTGGTGTCACTCTCTGCTAATCCAAGTCCAAACCTCAAAGAGTCACCAAATGTCCTGGTTAGGTGCAAAGGGTGAGAGGCAGAAGAAATAAGGTGTTTCGTTTAGATGTTTAGGAGCAGCTTTGGAAACTGAGGATCGAGCAGAGCAAGTGAGCAGGAGTGAAGTGCAAATCTACTTAATAATAAAAATTATTAATACTAAGACATCGTTCCAGTGCTTTGTGATAGAAAAAAATAATTAGCTTATAGCACAAACAAATGGAAGATCACGGATGATTAAAATTATAATTAAAGCATGGGAATGACATTGGCACCACTGACATCTCTGCGGACTATTTGAACAGTGCATTAAACAAAGTCAATCACTTCATAATAATGGTATTTACAGTAGCACAATGGGAATGCAAGGCATTTTCACTGCAGGCAGCTTGATGTCTTAAAATATACTTTACAGCATTAATATCCAGAAAGAATAGGTATAGTCTGTGTTGAAAAAAAATTGGTTAATGCCACTGTTCAATTTTCAGATGCCAGGATTTAGTATAATAAGCATCAGCGAAGAAAATGAAAATGAGAGAAGACATTGAACAAGGGCTTTAAAATGAGGATTTGCTATAGTGAGTTTAGAGCAGGATGATTTTGATTATGTTAACCACACTAGATAAAATGATTCATAATTACAAATGAAAATTTAAAGATAAGGCGATAGAATACTATAAGTAACTTCAAGCAAAGCATGCCCATTTGTGGTCATTATTACTCGTCTTCTTTGGATCTATGGGGAAAAAAAGACAAGATATTGGTTTGTTTCAGCACGTAACAGGAAGGGAAAAACTTTCAAGGGCTAAACTCCCTTCTAACAGAATGATGATTATTTTGTGAAAAAGGAGGCCTCAAAATTGGGCTACAAATGTGTTAGAAGCCTTGGGAAACTAAAAGGTACTAGAGAAGAATAAGGAATGCCCTCATGTGCTGTGCCATGCCATGTTCCACAGTATTCTGAGGAGATAATCAGGTGTTTCACTTCCATTTTCTCTTTAAGGGTAAGCAGGGGATGCTCAAAGATAGGAAAATGAAGGAAGGTTAAACCAATCAAAGAAATGCTCACAACTAACTTGTATAAATACTTGCCCTCTATTATTCATCTCTCATTAGCAAGGGATAGATTGAAGGAGCTGCTTTGCACTGAGCCCCATCCAACAGCATTACCGGTCAGAATGTCTGTGATACCCTTTATGAGGGAACCACGAGTACTTTGTCGACACCGCAGGAAGGCTAAATTCCTTGATTTTGGGCCTATCAAACATTGTTTTGCGCAGGTTGTGGGGCCAGATGCCGATCTCCGTTACACCTATGGAATTTTGATTACGCTTGAGTTACTCCAAGCTAGAACAGCAGGAACAGACCAGAAACTGGTGAGGTTTTGGCAATATTTTCCTGCATGTCTACAGGAAAACACAAACCCATGACCAACAGGTCCTCTGCCTTGAGTGCCAAGTTACCAGAAAAATACTGGGCATACAGAAGACAAGGACGAGGGACCTTAAAGATGTTCCTTAAGGATGCTGGCACCTCCTATAAACACTTTACTTGTGCCTTCAGAAGGCAGATCTTCCTTGAGGAAAAGAAAAAATGCATCATGGAATCCAGCTGGTTTTAATACCCTTGAAATCTTTTAGTTGGATTTTTTATAAGACTAAAGTGCTGGAAAAAATATTTACATTTCTGTACACAGAAAATGGGGAAGACAGCATAAAAGTGCTGCTAGGAGAGTGGTGTTCTCTGTAGAATAGCGGTGAAATAAAATATAGGCAGGAGGAATCTTCAATTAAGATAGTGTAAGGAAGCAAATATTTGAGGAACCAGTAAATCAACTAGATAAGGGTAGAATAAATGTAATTCAAAGACCAATTTCTTGTTGTAGTATGTTACCGTCGTCAGAGCACAGGGCTGCATTTGATGATGGACTATAGAGTCCATAGCTGGAAAAGAGGCAGCAGCTCTCTTTAAAGCTCACCGAAAGATAAATAAATCACAGAGGTTATTGTATCATACTGTCAGTGAGGTTTTTAATAAGTAGGTACAGTTATTTTAGGCATGAAGAAAATATAAGAAATATCTGCCCCCAAGGGCTGTTATTTTCTCAACCAATGTGCTGGAAGAGAAAGTCAAGCAGAGGCATAAATGTAATAGGATGGGAAACTATGTGCTGGGGAAAAGGCGTTTGTGATGCTGTTAAAAGTGCCCAGTGCAGCAAAGCAGATCCCAGTGGAAGACTTTCACGGACGAGAAAATGTTTTACACATAGCAATGAAAACAGGATCCAAGGCATAAAGCTGGGCATCAGTAAATTCATACAGACCATCACACCCACACAGCATTAGAGGCATGTTTTGGATGATCTCTGCAGTTGATAGGTGCTGGGATGGGAGGTGTTAAGTCCCACTTGCACGTGTGAGGGCCAGCTGAGGTAGCCTTTGGTCTTACTGGTGAGCATTTAATGCCCATTATAGCATCAAAATCAGGGCTCTGTCTGGGGTGAACAAAGGCTTCGTCAGTTCAATTTCAGGCCAAGTCTATGATTCAAAAGGTTTTTCTCAAGTAATGACTCCTCAAATAAGGACTGGAGGATTGGAAGCATTAGAGAATGTCCCTATCAGCAATAGAAGGAGTTTTTCAGAAGGGAATAAAGGGGATTTTAGTAGATTACCCAAAGCATAACAACATTAATTTCTCCGTTAGGGAAAGTAAACGTAAAGCAATGGAAAAATGTCTAAAAGAAAAGACAGATACATGTGTCAGATCAAGATTTCACACTTAGATTCAAATTGTATGGGTAAGCGGGAGGATGAACTCAATGTACATCTCGAATTTTAAAGTAGTCCTAGTGACTTAGGAACATGCCAACTAAGCACAGTCTAATGGTGTACTGTAGAGGGCAGTCCATGCATCCCATTTACAGGGTGCTCAGCAATTTCCAGCCCAAACTTGGTCTTGGCCTGCCATTGAGAACCCTGAATTCTCTTGGTTATTACTCGTCTCCACTTCTCTAGCTATTTCAGTTACTACTTAACTTGCAATTTTTTAAACCTGAGCATTGCAAGGAGGAGGGATGATATGTGTGGAGGCTTTTTTGCCGCCTTCTTAAGTTCTAGGGAGAAGGGTGCTAAACTCTGTAGCAGCCCTGTGATGTCAGGTGTGGGTACTGAGGGGTACCACTACTGCCCACACATGGACCAAACGCTGCTGTTGCTCTCTCTTTCAGGGCTGGTTTGTGGAGCCTGGCAGTGGCAAGCATTTAAGCATGTGACTTGAGCATACTTACAGTTTTGAGGGGAAAAAACCTCCTCTGTCTATCCCTTAGAAAAGAAAATCGCTGTGGTTACTGTAGTAACCATGACCTCATCCTCCAGCAGACACCGACTCCTGAACAGTCAGTACTGTAGTTGTGAAGTGTTGCACATGTATGAGTAGCAAACAGGGCTTGGACAACGTTTTCAAAGTCATCCAGGCTACCCCTTTGCCCCAGGGCATGACTGGCTTTACTTTCACCAGGCAGGTGCTTGACTAACGCAGTTTTTCAAATCTCATGTGATGGGGAAGGGAATGTCTTTCCTTGTCACAGCTGTTGCCTGTTTCATTGCCTGCAGCGTGAAATGGATAGCATTTCCATACAGTTTTTATATTCACTGGTGTAATTGTAGCTCTGTTCTCTGGTTGTTTAATAGACTGTACTAATGACCGACCATTTGGGTAGCGATCTTTGTCGTCTTCCTTTTAATGTTGTGGGAGCTGGAATACAATCATGTAACATGGAGGAGGTGGTGAAAGGCAGTGCTGCCCTCTGACTTGCCATGGCTGGAGAGCACCTGGTCAGACTCAAAATACTCAATCTACGGGGCTGTATTCCTTATTTATAAAATTGACCCTCTCCCAAGCTTAAAGAGGTATCAAATCATTCTTGTTCGTGACTCAGCTCCTTTATTTTGGCTTTTAAATTTGCTGCCACTACTAAACAATAAATCCTACGTCTAAATAACTAGGAAGAAAGAAATGGCCACCCAAGTAATTGCTGATCAGAAGGTGTAACACGGTTATCAGATGAAACAAGTCAGGGGCCACAATGTCTGAAGACAAGATGATGGTTGTTTTAAACAACCTGATACACATGGCATGAGCATTTCACTTTATCGCCTCAAAGAGCAGGCTGGACGCAGATGCTGCCCTGTCGTGTCCTGCAGCAGGACAGAGACAAGGAGATCATTTAGCTGCCTCACAGTGCCTTTCTATCTTCTATTTCGGTCCATTTAGGTGGTTTGTGGGTAGAAGTGAGATTGGCTTCAAGGCTTAGTATACTTTCTTGTGCAGCCTCCATGCTGAGTTTAAGGATTTTAGTGGTTGTATGGACACCACTAAGAGCTCCCTTTCAAGCCACCCAAAACTCTGCTGCTTCTCCTATCCTGCCTATTTCTCTATTTTGAGAATAGAAATTTTTGTGTCAAAATCTAAGCTTATTTCTTCCTGAAGATACAGAAATTTAACGATCACTCAGTGAGGGTAACCGGGTTTCTTCATGGACCATTTCCATCTGCCAAGCTGTTTGTAATTTGAGACCCGGGTCTTGCAGACAGTGCTTGGAAGAGCTCAAAGAGGCTGAAGGCACCATCAGAAAGCATCAACATGAGATTCATTCATGAAAAGGCAGACAGGGACAACAGCTGAAGCCATCGTCCTTCACAGAAGGTCACCCCTAGATGTCAGCAACAGAGAGGAAGGGATGGGTGTGGGGAGGGAGGCTGGAGGTAAGGCCCAGGTCAACCATCTGAAATTAGCAGCCTGGCCAAGGAAGTCCAGAACCAGGAAAGGCAGTTGAGTGCAAAGCCCTCCAGCAAGCCACGGCTCCCACCAGACAACTGAGCAGAGTAGCCCTGTTATGCCTTTGCCCAGCTGGGAAGGATAGTCCTGTTCCCAAGCGAAGGGGTAGCCAAGGGAATGCAAGTCTTGACCAGCTGAAACCTCCTGCCCATGTTGTGGTGAGCTCTTACAAGGAAAGATCCCCCCCCACTGCAGATCAGCCTCCAGCTGCCATTCAGCTGATGGGACTGCCAGGCTTAATTTAATTTTTTATTTGACTGGTCAAGATTTGAGTGATTTGATTGGTGCAATTCTCCAGAGGGGGGAAAAAAATTATTCCCTCTTCCTCCTGTATTTGACTTTGATAAAACAACAGATTAGTTATCATTGTGATAAAGGCATCAGCTGACCAGAATTTTCCGCTGAGGCACTGTGTATTTAAATGATAAAAGGGCTACATGAACTCACAGCACCTTTTTGTTAAAGGTGCCTCCTTCTTAATGAAGTGTTACATACAAACTACATTGTCCCCAGATAGTTTTAGTTGGGAGTATTTAGAAATACACAGAGCAACAGCTCATTAAAATGGAGGAAGCAAACAAAAATAATGATGAAAGGGATCCTTGAGTCAAAACGATACTGCTTGCCTTACAGCATTGACATTTGTGTCAATACCATATTAGTGGCGTCAAATTCCTCATTGTCTGCTGCGATGTAAGCAACTCCTTGGGTGTAAAACTCCATTAATCATGGAGGTGTGCTCTCTCTGCCTGTGCTGGTGGGAAGATAAATTAGGTGTTGTTTTGCAGATATGCTGAAAGAGAGGATGGCAGGCATTGAGTAGAGATGGAGAAGGACAAGGAAAAAATCTACTCCCAGAGCTTTTTCCTTGACATTTTCTCCGTGCCAAGCCAAAGAATGGTTCAGAGACTGTAATTTTACTAACCATACTGCATCATCTTGTACCACAGTTTTCATTTTAGAGCAAATCAAGCGTATTGCTATGCTTAAGGCAACAGGTTGCAGGGGTGAGTTTCTGTAACTCTGCAGATTTTCCCCAGTTTAAAACGGAAGCTGTGCTACTAAATTTCATAGTTGTCGTGGTCCTGATCCAAATTGCAATGTCCGCCCCAGGGTGGGTGGGCACTGAGAGTCTGTCCCTTGCTACCTCTTCACGGCTCTGTGTACGCCTGTGGAACCGCTGCTCGCTGGGCATGCCACTAGCAGGCAGCTCTGTAAACAACCGTGCAGTGCTGCTGCTTCCAGGATTACACGGGTGGGGACACTTCCCCCTGTCATTTTCTAGAGCCTGTTCTTGTTGCAGTGACTCACTCCTACGTAGTTTGCCTGCACTTCAGTCCCAGCCGTGGAGTGAGTTACCTGAAGGGACTGTATGTTTGAGGAGGTGACTTCAGGTACCAGAGTATTTAAATGGGTGGGGTTTACCCAAGGGATCGGTTTTTACCCAAGAGTGATTGTACCTTCAGTATCTTCAGTTGCAAAGCAATAGGAGTATTTCTGACCTTCTGACATAGAGCTCTTGGTAATAAAAATGTGAAGTGTTGTTGCTGTGAATAGTGTGATAGGGCTCTGCCCTAGAAGACAGTTTGGAATAATCTTTCGTTGCCCGTAGCAACCTGAAGGCATTGAAATATCAGCCTGCACATACATGTGGGTTTGAAATGCTGCTGTTACTGGCGGCTGCTGGGAAAATGCTCTCTGCTTTGTCCCTATGTTGGTGTTCTTCTTGCTTCTACCCACCCTATAGAGACTGCTGCTCTTGCCAGCACAGTGGTCTTTCCCAGGCTGGTAGTCACCCTCCCTAGAAGGTGTGCGAGGTGTACAGTCAGAGGGAAACTGGTACCAAGGCGACGTGTGCAGGGAAGTTCTATCCAGAGTTTGCCCCCATTCATGTCAGTGCTGTGATGTCCACCACTATAAGGCACATGACAAAGCTGGAGCCATAATGGCAGATCTCTGAGTTCACGGGTGGTGGATGCATTGTACAAGGCAGACTTAGCCGAAAGCAGCAGAGAAAGAGAGAGAGACCAGAGCCCCTTTGTCTCACGCTCTCAGGTCCTTCAGGCCACAGTCTGGTCAAAATCCCTCTCCCCAAGCCATGGCTAACAAGTGTGAGGCAGGGCAGCATCCCAGGCAGAAGCCAAGTCGTTGGCCCAAAGTAGTGTCTGTGTGACATGAGTTAATATTGCTGGTTACCTCTCTGCTGCAAATGTCTCAAATTAACACATTGGGTCACCCTAAACCTGATACTGACCTTGACAAAGGTTGTGTCCCTTACGTGCTTTGAAAGACCCTCATGCCGGCCAGCTAGTGCACGCTCAGTCCTCGTGCAAGGTGTTGTGACAGCTCCAAAAAGACGTCGCTGCCCTGGGTGCTTCGTCATTACCTGTCACCGCCTCACTCCTTAATACACCACTCTGCTGGGAGCCACAGCTTGGACCACCGGCTCAGCTTCACCGTGCCGCTTTTGCAATATTAGCCTCTGAAGATATTTTCGGCAGCTTCTGTGCTTTTGGCAGCACCCAGTCCCTGTTGTAATGAGGCTTGGGTGTCCTCCAGAATGGCAGAAACTTCAGCCTTGGAGGAATGTAGGTGGGGCTGTGATCTCCAGGCAGTGTCATCCTGGGAGTCTTTCAGCTCCAGTGAGCAGTTCATATAGTCAAGGCCTGACACAGCAAGAGAGAGACATATGGTCCAATGGCTTCAGTCTTTTATCTCTGTTTCTACCAACAATCCTTTGCCTATCAGTGTAGGCCCTACTTATGCAAGTAGTTCTCTTGGCTTCAGTGGAGTGTCTTTGACCTGCCTATGTTTACTGTAAACTAAGATTACTTTTGGCATCTGCGGAATTCTAAAAAACTAAACCAGCAGAGCATGATCCAGGGCAACAGGCTTTACAGACCCAGGAGGTCATGCCAGAGTTTACATTTGGTGTCACTAGCACAGGCGCAGCAGATGAATTTCCTTTCTGACTGCAGAATAAACACTGTGTGTGGGGTAAATATCAAAGGAATTACTATAGCAGGAGTGGAAAGGGAGGAGGTCTCCCTTGTCGAACGCGGTTGGAAGATGTCTGTTTACCTGATGTCCCCACGTGGCAGACACTGCTTATTGGAGTGTTTTGGAAGTCAAGAGCTAAATCCTGAAGTGGGGCCAGTCAGCATACAAAGGAGGAGAGCGCTCCTGCAGCTTTTAGAGTTCTGTGCAATCGTGGCCATTGCTAGTTTTCACACCACAATGGTTTAACAGTTCTGTGCCTGTGAGCGTGCAGCCCGATTCACACGGGGAATGTTTCTCGGAACCTAATAAGCACTAAGGTGCACATCCTCCCTGCTGCCATGGCAACGGTGGGATGCAGGAGAGCTGGGAGGGCTGACTGCCAGGAGCTGCTGCACCTCGGCAAGAGAACTGCCCTCTGGGTGTCCAAACTGGTTTAATTATTGGCAGACCATGGAAACTAGCTGGTGTCTAGTGACTGAGTCTTCAAATGCTGACCTCCTCCAGGCAGGGCTCAGTGGCTCTGGGCTTATGGCAGCAGAGTTGATACCAACAAATTTGTCCCATGGAGAACTCTGGTACTTTGAGACTTATTTTCCCCCAGGGGAGGGACAGTTTCCTTGCTGAAAATGATCATGACTCTGAAGTACTGAAGCTGTCAGGTCAGCCGGGCAGAGAAGTCTCCTGCCTGAGCACCGACAGCGCCCAGGGCAACAACAGCTTGGATGCCCCGTGTTCCTGATTCTCCTCCATGGCCCAGAATTCTAGCTGGGCAGAATCTATCTCCTGTACTGCATCCTGGCCAGGGAAACCACGAGGGCCCTCTCACTGCTGAGAGGAGACAGTGGGATAGGAAATTAAACAGGGGAATGTGGTCTATCTAGGACCATGTAGGAGCTTGGCTATCACAATGATGCTCTGAGCATCTTACCCTTCTCTGCTGAGGTGTTGGGTAACCTGTACCTCATGAGCTTTCCCAGGAAGAGCCTGCATAGCCATCATGCCAGCACAGAGTGGCTCGGGTGACATATGCTTCACGTGAGCTCTCTGCACCCTCCCCTGGTGCATCACCTGGCTGAACACAGACAACACATTGCTAATTACATGTTGCTCTGCTACCTGCTAATTAAGGAGAGCTGCAAAGTTGAGGTGTGTGTTCTCTGGGGTAGTGACCAAATTCAGTGAATGCGGAGGTGGAGAATAAAAATTTTAATAGAGAGAGAACCTGGAATGGCTAATTCAGCTATGGTTGGTGGGGTTTTTTAAATCTTCAGTATTTGCTGATATTTGTGTTCAGGAATACAACAATGTTCATTGCTCTGCAGGCTTCAGAGACGGCTGAGGTCAGCTGCGGGAGTGGCTCTGGGTGCTGGGAATTCAGTGGAGTTTCCTAGGGGTGAGCAGGGGCAGGAGCTGTGCTGAGTGTTTCAGGTGCACGTCTCTCTGTTCTGCTCCACTGGCCATGATTTCACCTCGGTAGCTCGGCTGACGAATGTCGTGAGGAGCTTTCTGAATACAACACGTGTACGTTGCGCTTTCATTATAGTTCTATATAGGTTTGGTTTTCAATACCAGAAAGGTACCATCAAGCTTCTGAAATTAACATCTGGTTAAAGCCCAGCTTATATGGATGTTATAAAAACTCTTGCTGTATCATCAGCTAAAAATGAGCTTGAATACGGAAAACCCGTACAAAAATATCCATGACGCGTGTCATTATGTGTCTTCTTTTAAGAGGCATCTGATGGTGATCAGGATCAAACTGACCGAATTTACCCAGACCTGTAAAATGCGCTGAGGACATCACAGGAAAATACTTTGCATCAGGAAATGAAGTACTACTCCTACTTAAGTCAGTGGGGAGATAATTTTGATAGTTTGCTGTTTGCTTCCTTTAGAAAGAAATAAGTGGGGAAATACAGATTTTACTCCCAAATCCAGCAAGCCCCAAACTGGGATGGTACACCCGTACCTTAATATCTCCTCATCCATCAATCGAGTGTAATATCTATGAATTCACAATCATTTCAAGAGGTTCAATTGATACCCTGCTGAGAACATGGCTGGATTCTATCCAATGGAAGATGCTAGACAAGTATAAAATATTATTTGTTGCATCAGTATTGCAAGACAAGTGGGTTGTTTACCTAGGATTTTGTTTTAATTTAACATTATTTTAACAGCGTATGAAACTTTCTTGTATTCTAAGATTTTGGTAATGTCTAGCTTGGCTGGACACCTTCGTGATAATACAACTGCCAACTGAGCAATCTGGAGGAAGTTTTGGTCCTTCAGCTGTGCAAGACTTTTTATTGACATTTGCTTGTTAAGCTTAATTCCAATAATTAATTACCCTTTTGCAGAAACTGTATTTTAGTAAGTTATCTAATACCACCATGCAGCAAGAACGAGACTCTTAGAAAGGTTTTAAGCATAACCTCAGCAAGAAGAAGTACACGTGGGAGCACCAATGTCTTCATGGTTAAAACCACAGGAAAAAATGACTCCATACAAGAATTGAATTTTTATCTCTCCTTTATCTGAAAATAAGATTAAGAGAACAAAGTGACTTGCTACACAACATGAAGACAGTATCTGATATTTTACTATTATTGAAGCCTTTTGTCAGTCAAGGAGGCCCAGCAGAACACCAACAATAGTTATGACATGGTAGCACAGGTTTTACAGTAGCAGAAATGCACCCCACTGCCAAACTCCTTTAAATAAAAGCAGTGAAGGCATTGGATGCCAAGGAATAACCATTTCCCCAGCAGTGCCAGAAAGGAATCATGCTCCTCTTCCCTGCAGTGAATCTGCATTCACCGAGACATCTCATATGGGTGGTTTGGGGTTTTTTTGCCTTCCTGGAGGAGCTCCTGGGGACTGAAGTGAGAACTAAATCAGGCCTCTAAAGGTTAACCTGCTGATGGTAGGCGTCAGATGCCAGGAGGGAATGATCATCTGTAATCTGAGAACCTGTTGCTCAGAATTTACAGTGCAACACTTATTTCCCAGTAACTTGCAGTGGTTTTTTTTCTGTTTTAAAATACCCCAAACTACAACTTGGTTTCAAACATACCTTCCCAAGGTGCTCATCACAAAGGACCACTTGGAGCACCCATTTGGTGGCTTTCAGAAAGAACAGTTTCCTTTGTTATCCCATCTGAACAGGAAGGTTTATATTATATATGGTCAGAAAATGGAAGAAATAATGCAAAAATCATGGTACAAGGCCTCTTTTTGTGTCTTGCCAGTGGTGCTTGAAATGTGCTGCATCACCAGGTTTGATGCTCTGAAAGAGCATTTTTTTGTCTGCTGACCCTTTTTGGCCCAAGGCAGATGATCCTTACATCCTGTCATAAACAGCAGATAATGTGCAGCCTATGGAAACCTGCAGCAACTGTTAGGAACTCATTAGTCACTGACACAAAGCTTTGCACATCAGAATCTATCTACAGGTGCCACAGGGAGAAGGCAAGAAAGAAAAATGTCTCATACACTGAGGTAAACAGCTTGATTCCCTATTAGTCTGCCGGAGGCTGAATTAGTAATTTATGAAGCACTTTGCCACGATGAGATTTGTTTAGTCCACTTAGGATTTGTTTTTCGCTGTTAACGCAGAGCTAAACAACTGAGACTGTGTCTACATGCTCTTCTGCAGATAGGAGCTTGCTCCCTGCCCTGCGCCTGCCAGCTATAAGCCACATCAGCGGCGGCACAGCTGTGTTGTTTGCACAGCACGGAAGGTGGGGCTCATGTTCCCACAGTTACTCATCCCAGCACCACACACACCCCTTTTTCCATCAGGTGTTGCAGCTGCTTCTGACTTGTTAACGCAACTGCAGACATGGCAGACATGGAGCAGTGCTGGAAGGTCAGGGAGGAGGGGTGGTGATACCTTGGGCAGGGTGGGGGTCATCATGTCTTCATCCAGCTCTGTGGTAGCATGAACAAAATGTGCTTCCTCTGCCTGGGCAACAGACCTGTGGGAAGATTGGGGAGTTCTTCATCTTTAACACACCCTGTTGCTTAATAAGATTTGAGAAAGGTAGAAGTCATATATTGTTAAGACCTCTAATAAACTTTCAGGAGAAGCAGATGCTGCTACAGAAAAAAAAAAAAAAAGGAAAAAAAAACAGAAAAGGAACCCAAATCCCCATTACAGAAAATAAATCCAAACCAAATTAAATCTTCGAAGCCTCCTTCCTGGACATAAATCCCCTATTTTTCTTTTGAAGGTTGGCATTAGATGATGCAAGAACAACACTGAATGTCCAGCCCATTAGCCTCTGTGGAGCCAGTGGGCAGGCTGGGTGATGTGGGACGGCTGCATACCTCCTCCAGGCACTGGAGAAGAGGTGAAGGAAAGCAAAACTGTTCCTGGGATGGACAGAATTAAGAGATCCTCCTCATCTCTAAGGGCATGTATTGCTGCCATGGGGGTGTCACAGGACAAACTGGTGGGCTAGCCTGCAGACACACCCTCTGGCAGAGACAGGGGAAGCAAAAGGCGAGGGCATTTGCAAAGCCTTTTGAAATGTTGCCTCCCCCAGCTAAAACCCACAGAGAAGGTCTCACCTTGCTGGTATTTCAAGGGTTTCTGAGCCACTTTAGACAAGTCCCTAGTGCTGAGTGCCCTGGGCTGAGCCATATGCGTGCAACAAATGAGTCAGCTCACTCCAGGGAAAGACACAGTCTGTACACAGCTCTGTGCCCCACTGGAACTGCCTCTTCTATCAGCCACTCAACCACGGCAGCAGGGCCAGTTTACACTCCTGTGTAAATAGGAGTTACTGAATTGGTGTACGTGACCGTGACTGGCGTCCTCATGAGCAGAGTGGGGGTTATTCTGGCATAGCTACAGTGGGAAAGTGCTAATCTCCCCATCCACTGGCACTTGTTAAACCTTTGAAGTAAAGATCAGTCTGGTGAAGGAGTAAGGCTGCGAGGTTTCTTCTTTAGCACCCGCTAGAGACCCAAGAAACAGCGATTGTGTTAGTGGGCTTTGAGCCCACAAGCCTTTGGGACTTTCTATACGTAGTCCTTTGGATCTCTGATGGAAAATTTTGACCCAAATTCCTCTAGGCAAAACCCAGATTCACAGCTGAGCAGGAGAACTGCCCTTAGAATTGCCCTTCATCAGGGATTCCATGTCAATCATCCCACTAATGTGTGTGAGATTAATCAGAAGAGGGAAGTAAAGAACTTCCACAAACACCTTGCAGGACAGGGTCCTCAGATGAAAACCTGTGTGAAGCCCAGGAGGAAAAGACCATGTTAGTGCTGCAGGACGCACAAGTGACTCCTCTGGAAAGAATGCTGCCAGTTTAGAATGTTCGCTTTGCATTTGAATATGGTGTGCTGGAGAAGTGCTGAAGGCAGCAAACCACTGTTTTCTGGGGTCTCCAGCATGCCAGACTGGCTGTCACATTGTTAAACAGGCAACAAAGTGATATTGGGAGTTGAAGTGTTGTCAATGTTAAAAAACAACTGACTGAACCTGTACCTCAATTCCGGGGCTTGTCAGATGTGTGGTAACGGCCTGGTAGGGGTTGGCCCAAGGTGGTGTTTGCAGGCTTCAGTACATTTTCAGTCTCTGTGTACAATAAAATATTAAACATCAGCTCTTGCTGGTGGGTTTCTTGCGGGAAGATCTGCTCTGGGACTCCAGTAGCACTGAATACTGAGCAACTGACAGAAAAGGGGGAGTTTGGACCAGCGTCTCTGCTGGCGTAACTCCATGACAGCCAGAGGGTGAAATCCCAGCCCTGTTGAGATCCGTGGGACTTCTGCCAGCCTTGTGACTGCTGAGAACTCCTAACAACTCAACCCTGATTTTGCTTTGGACGGAAACCTCCCTCTGAGTCCCAGCCTATAAACATGTGCATTTTGCACACAGAAGCAAAATGCTCTGCAGCGAGCAAAGGAACTTGGAAATGGATTTAACTTCACCACGGAATCCCTTGCCGTAGACAGTCACCGTGGGTTAAATTTGGCTCGTGTGGTGAGCTGCTGCCTGAGTGGCACACACATTTGACACCCTCAGTGATGGAAAAGCTCCTGCCTTGGTTGCAGTCACGGTTCTGAGGTTAAAAAAGAAGCAGGAAAGAACATGCTAGAAAAACAAAATAAAGTAATAAATAAATAATTTCTGGTTTATTTATACATTATAAAGAAAGAGGGAAAAAACCCTGTTTTGCTTTGCAGGTCACCTTCACAGCAAAGAGGAATTGTTCAATCACTACTGGATGATACCAAGGGCACTCTCAAGGGCTGGCAATTGGAATGACGATTAAAAAAATACGAGCAAGAGTTGGAATGTCTCTTTGTGAAGCAAACAGATCAAAACTGTTCATCGGTGGTGGAACAGACACTGTAAACACCGATTAAAATGAATCTGGAAGGAATGTGTATGTCCCCAATAGTATCAGAGAAGATCTGTCTTCCCAGCACAGTCCCAGCCCCCTGTAGATACACTGAGAGCTTGTGATCTTGCCTTCCTACTCCACACCTCAAGCCTTCTGGAGATCTGTGGTTCTTTTTGCATTTGAGAAGACAGACAGGAAATATTTCACAGAATCACAGAATCAATGAAGTTGGCTGGGACCTCTCATGTCCTCATCTAGTCCAGCTTCCATCAAGCAGGTTGCCAAGGATGGTGTCCCTTGGGATTTGAGTATCTCCACAGCAGGAGACTCCACAACCTCTCTGGGCAACCTACTCCAGTTTTTGAGCACCCTCACAGCAAAAAAAAAAAAAAGTTTTCTTGTGTTCGGTTTTTGTCTCTTACATGTCAGTGAGCATCTTGATCACAGTGCCAGGGAGCTGTCATCAGTATGTTCTTCAGCTCCCCTAGGCTGCTCGGGTCTTCAATGAGATCTGCTATATGATCCACCTTCTCTTTTTTCTCCCCTTCAAATAAGTCAGAACGCCAGAGATGGGAGGGTTGTGGAGGTCCTTCATAGGTTTGCTCTTGATGAGGCATAGCAGCATAAGGCCTTCAGCAGTCCTGTCCCAGACATTTTAGTACCCAGAGTCATGTTTTTGTGACCAGGACCTGGTGAGTGAGCCAGGTCAGGGTCCTACTGTGTTTGGGACTGAAGACACAGGATACAAAATGACTCTTTCTCAAGAGCTCTAGATAGATGGAGCAGACAAAGGTAGAAAGAAAGGCAAAAAACCCCATCTGTACAGAAAAGTCTTCCCAGTAAACAGGTAAAAGCATTTTTGTCCAGCTTTTGCCACGGACACTGTCATCCCTGGAGTCTGGTTTGAACTCTTCCCCAAGTGACTAACTTAAAGCCTTTCGTGTGTTAACATACAGTTGGTCACTCTTAAGGCTTTAGCATTATGAAATTAAAGTTATGGAGCCAGTCAGGAGAGAGGCTACAGAGGGAGTCCATCATCCCCCCACCTGCACCCACTGAAGGATTTGGGACAGAAGTGGATTAAGCCCTCGGGTGCTTTCAGCAAATTCTCCTGTGGCTCATGCTGCCTTCCTCTCAGGTTCCTGCAAGCAGTACATTTCATTCTGAGCACACAGCTGCACCCAGCAGCGGCTGCTCTGCTGCCTGCAGATAAGCATTGCACAACATTTGTTGGACTGGAGCTCCACAGTGGCAGAAGGCATGGCCAAGCATTTCACAGCTGCTGTCGTCTGTGGATTTGTGCTTACAGAAATAGAAAGGGAAAGCCCAGCTAGCAAACTCTGGCTCTGAAAACTAGAAGCAAAATGTACGAACACTGCTCTGCTACCGTTCCTAAGGGGGAAGCGCTGAATTACAGGACCATCTGCACCTCTTTGGGCTGTTCTGTGGCAGGGAGTCATTTCCTTAAGATCCTCCAGCCAGGGATATCATGAGGCTGAGGGGGCTTGGCCTTGTCCACCACCTTGACTGCTTTCCCCCTTCCCCTTGTGTTTGACCCAGCCTGTAGGCAAGCTCCAAGAACAAGGTTTGGTTTCCAGAAGCATTATGAGCTATTGCAGTGCTGCAAAGCCCTGTGGTGCCACGCAGCATGTGCCCTCCTGCTCCTCCCTTCAGACCCTGCAACGGTCATTTCTGCTTGGAGGAGACCGAAACAAAACTTCCTCTAACGACAAAACTTCCCCTAGCTGACACCCCAATGGCGACACCTTCTCCTACATCAGTACTTCTCAGTGAAGCAGGCCGGAACTGCTGGGAAATCGCCCTCCAATAAATCTGTGACAAGGCCCCTCTCGCTGTTACCACCGGGCCTTAAAATGGCACGGAAAGGCGAGTTGCATTCCTAACGCCCTTCTGCCCCGCAGGCCGCACTCGGGGTGCTGCAGGCGTTTTCCCGGAGGGAAGCATGCAGGCGGCTGGCAGAGCGGGCCGAGCCCGGGCACCCGCTGAGGCAGGGAGGGAGAGAGGGAAGGAAGGGGAGCGGAGGGAACGCCTAGCGCGGCCCAGCCCGGCCCAGCGCGGCCCGGCGGCGCCCGGGGAAGGACAAGATGGT
>NW_010398729.1:0-262 GCF_000710305.1 Buceros rhinoceros silvestris
TTTGGTGTCTGCTGTGGACTTGAAGCGGCTCAAGGCATCAGAAATACCTGTAGCTGCTCAGTACGCCTGAACGGGCCCCGCGGCTGTTACGAAACCGCTCCCTTTGTGTTCCAGGGGCGGTGCAGCGTCGTGAGGCGAGAGTTGGGGTCTGCGTGCGGCTGTGGTTTCCAGACTGCAGCGTGTATTGGACTGTGGCGGTGCACCATAGCTGCGGCTGCTGGGGGGGGGGAGGGCAAGGGGGGGCTTGTATATTAGGGCGGAA
>NW_010398729.1:330-6975 GCF_000710305.1 Buceros rhinoceros silvestris
GGTGCACCATAGCTGCGGCTGCTGGGGGAGGGCAGGTAATGGGGTGCTTTGTATATGAGGCCGCATTTTCCGTGTTTGGAAAAATACAGTAGCGTGATTGAGTCGAAATTGTTATCACTCATCACTGGTATTACTGATAACTGTCACTGAATGATACAGAGAAGCTTTCTGAGGTCAGAAAGGCTGTAAAGCCAAAGCAGGCATAAAATGGAAGATGCTGTGTAGCTAAAGAAAACTTAGAAAATAAAATGATAGTGCATGTTTTGGTTTGTTTCTGTTTAGATGATGGAGTCTCATCACTCTGTAAACATTGACATGAGTAAATCACCAAGTGAAAGTGAAGATGAGATTGAGTTCATTGGAGTAAGTAGATCTCATACTGGAAACATGCTGCCTGTAGTAAATTTGCTCTTGGTAGCCCAATAAAATAGGAGGAGTGGTCTTTGTATACCGTGTTGATGTTCTTGATTATATTTTAAAGTAAAGCATTACTTCTGGATTTAAAGATAACTTGTGAGTCTTTGTGGCAGGTAAGTTTACCTTGAAGGTTTATGTGCCCTTTCTTTTGAAGGGTGTAAGGTGATGTCAGTTGGTCCTATAGAGAAAATACAGACTTGAGTATCTGTCATTGTTTTAACCCCAGGCAGCAACTAAACATGCAGCTGCTTGCTTGCTCCTCCCCTCATCCCAGTGGAATAAGAAAGAGAATTGGGAAAAAGTAAAACTTGTGGGTTTAGATAAGAACAGTATAATAACTAACATAAAATATAATAACAATAGTAATTTAAAGTACAATAATAATAGGAATGAAAAGGAGTATAACAAAAAGAGAGAGGATTAAAACCCAGGAAAAGACAAGTGATGCACAATGCCATTGCTCACCACCCACTGACAGATGCCCCAGCAGTGATCAGCTCCTCCCAGCCAACTCCCCCCAGTTTATATACTGAACATGATGTCCTATGGAATGGAACATCCCTTTGGCTAGTTCAGGTCAGCTGCACTGGCCATGCTCCATCCCAGCTTCTTGTGCACCTGCTTGCTGGCAGAGCACGGGAAGCTGGAAAATCATGAACTTAGAATAAGCACTGCTTAACAACAACTAAAACATCAGCGTGTTATCAACATTAGTCTCACACTAAATCCAAAACACAGCACTGTGCCAGCTGCTAGGAGGAAAATTAACTCTATCCTAGCCAAATCTGGGAGAGTTTCCCAGCAGGAGAGTGGGGGATTGCAGTGATCAGTAAGGTATATGAGAAATGACTGTAGATTACTTTTCTGGTAATCATATTGCTTAGTATTTTGCTTCATGAATAGTCTCACTGAAGTTAATGGAATAAACAATGCAAAACAATGTCAAAACCATTACACTTTGTTTAGAAGAGGAGGAAGGTAAGAATGGGTTAAAGTCTTTAAACAGTCTGCTCAAATTGTGAAGCTTTATATAATTATTTGTGTTGTATAATTATTGTATAATAGCTACAGTTCAAGGCCTAGTCTAATGAATTTCTAAACTATTTTGCTAGTTTTAGATCATTGCTTCCATAGAAGTGTATAGACTTCATAAATGTTGTGTATGAAAGTACCTGGATGATCAGGTAGCAATTTCCTGCGTGTCCTGAGGCCCCTGTGCACCAGATGGTACTGTATAAATTGAATTGGAGAAGCCATTTGGGTATCTCAACCTGGGCTCCTTTTGGTAGAAAACTGATAGCTGCAGGCCTTGTGATCGCGTTGCTTTTCTTTTTTTTTTTTTTTGTTTTGAAAGTTGGTCGTCATTTTTTGGTTCGGGGCGGACCTGGGCTCCTTTTGGTAGAAAACTGATAGCTGCAGGCCTTGTGATCGTGTTGCTTTTCTTTTTTTTTTTTTTAGTTTTGAAAGTTGGGTGATATTTTTTGGTGTGGGGTGGGGGTTTTTGGGGTTGGTTTTGTTTTTTCTTTGGGTTTATGCTTTTTTTAATTTCAATCACTCCTTTTACTGGAAGATTGTGACAATAAGTCCTCATTTGATGGAGCAAATGCTGCTCCTATCAGAGTTTGTATGCTTTTATAGTCAAACTCATGCTCATTCAGGAAACTTATGTCTGTTCTCCCATAATTTTCCAGCTTTTAATTCCACATTACAACATATTTTGTCCGCTTAAAATCATTAAATTCTACGTTTTGCATAGCAGCACGTAAAATACAATTTAATCTACAATGCAAGCCATTATTCCTAATGGCTTAACTTCTTAGAATAGGGTGATCTGGTCTGTGTTCTCTTTCTAGCCAAGGTCAACCCACCAGACTTTTGGAGTTGGAATTTAATTTTTGTCTTTTAAAAACAAATGCTGAAAAACAACAAAAAAGCATTTAGCATTGTTTAGTGAAATCTTAAGACTGTTCCTCTCTTGGTAACAGCCTGCTACTCTGTTACCATTGAATTAATGGTAGAAGTTGAGTGTCGAAGTGTGTAAGATTATTAAGCAAACCAACACTGCTGATTTTTTTTTCCCTAGTTGATATCTGTCTATTAAGTTGATATTTTAATTATTTGTGAATGCTTATTTATTTGCATGTTTCAGTGTTTTTGTGAATTAGTCTGTTAAGTGGAAAAGTTGCCATGCAGGAATCTACTGCACCCTCTTGAAACATTAGTGAAATTTTCCTTCAGGTATTGCTAATGCTAACAACATGCTGTAATGCATGCAACATTCTATCTCTAAGGAAGACACTTAATGCTTTTTGTGCGTGTTTAACACTTTTTTCAGGAAGGACCTTTAAGACCTGTACTTGAATGCATCGATCTTGTAAGTAGCGAGGATGAAGAACCTAACAGCAGTTCTTATGTTCATGTGAGTAGATTGTAAGGTATATTGGGACTTCTCAGTTGAATAAAATAATTAGTCTCCTGTATTTTTTCCCATCAGTTACTCGTAACAAAAAGCTTGTTAGAGGTATGTTTAAGAAGTAATAAATAACTCAACATTAAAGTCTTTTAATTTTTACTAATATTAAGGCAAGAATGCCAATGTTTCTTTTTTTCCAGAGCCATTTTTTTCTTTCTTGAAGTGAACTTGGAACTTTTATTTGGTTTTCAGTGTTTTTAGCAAGTGTGTTGAAGAAAAGTGTTACTTTACAAGTGACCTCGGAAGTCAGTGTGTGCAGTCGCTAGACTGCAAAGACTGCAAATGTATCTGACCTACTCCCAGGCCACTTCCTTCTAAAATAACTTATTATGAGCAGTTTGTAGGGTGTAGGACCTTGTTCTGATGACAACCTAGTCTTAACTCAGCCTTACTCTTTGTAATCCCTCTTAAGAATGTATGAGTCAGAAGCAGGATGGTCAGTTCACATATACTTCAAGCTTATTGTCCCTACTCCGTGGAGCCTGTGAGAGGGACAGTGACTGAGAATGTCTCTGCTAGAGTTTTTTTGGCAGAAGTGGCCATCTCTTGACCTTTGTTTTCTAGTGTTGCAGTAGAGGATGTCTGTAATAAAACTGGTTCCTAAGGAAAGGGGAGGTTTTCTATACATGCACAGGCTCATTTCACAGTGATGATTACTGGAGCTGATTGTATCAGGAGCCAACTACAGTGTATGGCCTATCCCTTATGCTAGAAAAAGCTAATAATCTGCCTTTCCAAAGATACAAGGTAATATTGTCGTAAAGCAAGAATGGTATCAGTTCTCAGTTTTTCAAATGGGCTGCATGTTGGCTTTGAAATCTTTAGGAATTTTGTTTCCCTCCTTAGAATTTACTTAATTTTTAATTTGTTGGAGACTTCTAGGAGAGCCAGCACAATAATCCATGTTCCTTCTAGTGCTTTGATAAGGCTACTGTTGATGTTAAATTGCCTTGAATACGTATGGGTGTTGGGGTTGTTTTGTTTGTTTTTTAACCGAAGTTACAAATACTGGTAAATAGGAAGAGAAAAATAGCAAGATAAATCATGGAGATTAGGATCAGACTATCTGTACTGATTACGGTCTTATGCTTGGGCATCACTTTTCATGGTATTAGTGCCTGTTACTTAACAATTACCAAATAAGAGTTTAACTTTTCAATTGTAGAGAAATACTAAGCGTAAAGATCATGTTGACTATCAGAAAGAACGAGTTGCGTCAACCTTGGATCGTCTGGCACGCCATGTTGAAGTAGAGAAACAGCAAAAAGAAGAGAAAAACAAAGCCTTTAAGGTATTCGGCATATCTTGTATAGGCCTTGTATAGTCATGTGATTGTTTTCAGTACTAAGTATATAAAAAGAGTGGTGAGCAAGACCTGGGAGTAGCAACTAGACATTTTTTTCTTCTAAGACATCGTTTGAAACAATGGCTTTGTCTCTTCAGTGGCTTTTAACTGATCAATTTGCTAATCCTAATGCAGTTCCTAAGGGGGGAAAAAAAAAACCCTAACTTCATGCAGGCCAATGGCAAAAACTTGTTCTGTTGTTTGTATATATAGCAGAGGCACCTTAGCGTCAATTATTCTGGTCCAATAATTGGAAAACAGCAATTATCACAAACCACCATGTGGCAAAGCTGTTTATCTACCTGCTTTTGTCTGAGATATTTGGGAAGCCATTTGCCACATTAAATCTCTGTATTAGGTAGTATTTTATAATTAAATAAAAGTTTCTATGTATAACGAATGATTTTAAAATTGAATGCTATTAATTGTATTATGCAGCTGTTTGAAAGGTGTGGATTTATAATTTTTATTATAAACTGGTCGTGCAGTCAATAGGCTTAAGCGTAGGGCTGCTCTCAGTGGGACGTGGACAGCTTGATGGAATGGACTTAAAAACCTCATGAAATTCAGCAGGGACAACTGTAGCCTTTAAAGTAATCTGAGAATGAAGGCTAAAAAATCCTTTTGTTAATGGTGAATATTTTCCTGCTGGGTACCTCCTCCTCATCAGGTAATGCAATCTGCAGAATTAAAATTACTCTTCAAGTGAGACTGCCATTTTTTTTTTTTTCCTCAGCAGTGGAACAAATTGAGTGTTTGGTTTCAGTTACTATGTTGTGTTGCCTTTTTTTCCCTAAGTTCAATTATTATTTGTTCCTTTTTATAATCTCAAAAATCTTGGTTATGTTCATGCTTCAGAAACTTCAGTAGATGCAGCAAAAGGAAATTAATTGATGTAAGATGTAGCTTTTATTTAGGACACAAAAATCAGTACTAATTTTATTTATTTTTTCTTATTGCTGTTACAATCCATCTTTATTGTGTTATACAGAAGTCAGTCAAGAAGTAAGATTTCTTTCTTTCCCCACCTCCCCCTTAGGTTTTTGTGGGTGTTTTCCCTCAGGTTTTTAGAAACCCATATATAAGTTATGGTATACATACTTAATCTTGAATTAATCTTCTTTTTAAATTTGATCGCTACCTTACATGTTTTCCCCTTCAGGAGAAAGTTGATTCCCAGTACGCTCATGGGTTGCAAGAACTAGAATTTATTCGGCAACGCAGTGATACAGAAGCTGCAAGATTATGTGTGGACCAGTGGTTAAAAATGCCAGGTAAGAAGGAAGCTAAGGGTCAGTGAAACAGTTTTGAAGTCCTGCCTGCAGAATGGAACATCTGATAACTGTGTTGAGCAATACTGACTTCCAGCTTGCAGGTGCCTCTTAGGCATAACCAAATCTTACAATCTTAACTTTGCTAGAATGTGGCATTTGAAAGTTCTTATACACTCATTTCCATAAAAGTTGTTTTTCTAATGTTTTGCTGCTTAGAAAATTTAATATCGGAAGTCTAAAAACCATTAAGGCAATACTAACTGCTTTTATAAGCAAAGCTGCTAGAAGGAAGAATATTACTATTCAACTGTTGCTCAGGAAAATGTCTACGCAAATAAGTATAACTTCAGGAAGTTCAATCAGTTAAAATTATTGCCTGGGGGAGCTGGAGGAAGGGTGTCAAAGTGTTTGCAAAGTAATCCCACTGGGTATTGAAGAGTCATATCATTCAGCTGAAAGAGCAGGCTTCCTGTATTAGGTCTGAGTTACAGTGCATTGTTAGCTTGCTTTTAAGAATTGATATAATTTGATTTTTAAATGTTTTAGGCTTGCATATTGTTTTGTTTGTTTTCTTAAACCCCTGTAATTCAGAATCTGGTTAAGTGCTTTGTTTTCTAACACAGGTCTGAAACCAGGCACTGTTAACAGTGGAAAAAGAGGTATTTGTAAGAGGGCAAGCCAGGCACAAGTCAACAGCAGTCCCATATCTTGTCCTGTGATGCATTGCAACAGAGAGTTTGATAACAGACATCTTCTCCTTGGTCACCTTCAAAGGTAAGGACATAGTCCAAGAAATAATAATGAAAGAATATGCTTCACCTTAGAACATCAGTGTCAAATCTACTTTAAACTCCCTATAGTGACGAAATTCCATTTGGAGAGGAGATAAATATGTTACAGAATTTATAGAGATGATGTGATGAACTTTCTAGTTGGTTGTTTTTTGGGGGGGGTGTTTACTTGGGTTTTAATTAAAAATTGATTTCTCCCTCTTGTTGAACATATATTTATCTGAGTTTTTTTGAGAAAAACAAGATTTCTGTTCTCCATTTCTGTTATTTCTTCATCCAAACCCAAAAAAGAGCAAAAGGCTAGCATGTACCACTTGATGGTAAGAATAAAAAAAAAGGGAAAGA
>NW_010398729.1:7068-20076 GCF_000710305.1 Buceros rhinoceros silvestris
GGAAAGAGGAGCAAGAGCTATAGGCCAGACATCTGCTCCTAGCTGATCACTGCTAGTCAGCACTCACTGTGTCTGAGGTGAATTCCAGCCTATACTGCCTTTAACTGGTGAATGTGTCATGGGGAAGATAGTAAGGACAGAAGCTGAGGGGAGTTCAGCCACTCACTCATCCCAGTGGGATGGGGAAGGGAATTGAAAGGGTGAAAGTGAGAAAACTGTGGGCTGAGATAAAAACGGTTTAGTAAGTGAAGCAAAAGCTGTGCATGCAAGCTAAAACAAATTAAAGAATTCCTGTTGGCAGGTGTGGCTTTATCACACATAACGGTTACTTGGGAAGACAGACACCATCACTCTGAACATCCCTCCTTCCTCCTTCACTCAGCTTTTATTCCTGAGCATGATGTCATACAGTATGCAATATCCCTTTGGTCAGCTGGGCTGGCTGTGTTTCTTCCCAGCCTCTTGCCTGCTCTCAGCCTACTTGCTGGCAAGGCAGTCTGAAAAACAGAGAAGTTGTTGATGCTGTGCAAGCACTACTCAGCAATAGCTAAATCATCCCTGTGCTGTCAACACTGTTGTTCATAAATCTAAACCACAGCACTGTACAAGCTTTCTATGAAGAAAGTTAACCCATCCCAGCCAGAACTAGTGCAGGGAGTTAAAGTTAAATGTTAAAAAATCGCTCTGTAGGAAATCGAGGCTTTTTAGTTCTCTTGCTCGTAAAAACAGTATGATTGTTCTGCAGAGCAGTCATTATAACAGGTAACCTGCAGAGACAACCACCTCTGTGCAGGATACTTCCTCTATCATTAACTGTATCAGTTGAAGTGAGAGATTCTACAGGTTAGGTTGATTCGATAGCTTGTTGTCCACAGCTTCATAAAATAATTTTTCATATTAAAAAGACCATTTTGACTATTTAGAGGGGACTGCTTTGTTAATTATTTCTTTCTCTCCAGGTTTGATCATTCTCCTTGTGACCCAACAGTCACATTACATGGACCCCCAAGTAATATTGTTGCCTGTGTGATATGCTGCAAAAGATTTTCAACCTCTCAGCAGTACAGTGAACATCTTTTATCTAAGGCAAGATCATAATTAACTCGCCTGACTGAATGTAGTAGAATGTTTTCAAGTCATAATTATGCACTGATTTTTTTTTTTTTTTTTTTTTTTTTTTTTTTTTTTCCCCTTTTAACACTCTCTTTCCCCTCCCCTCATTTAGTCTTCAGGATAGTTTTTTCATACTCTGCTCAAACGCCTGATGTGTCTGGACAGTACTCCCATTAGATCTGACCATTAGGTTGTATTTTCCAGCATACTTTGGAGAGGACTGTAGTTCTGTCTCAAACCTCTTGTCCCTCTATTGGTGCCGTTGAAAGGTAGTCCCTTTTTTCCATCTCCAAAACTGTGAAGATAAGGGCAAGGAGTTAGGGTGAAATAAGTGACGGTAAGGAGAAGCAGCAGAAAGGAGATGGCAATAGAATGAGGGGAAAGAAACATGTGTGATTCACATGCAACTGTTTCTTGTTTCCGGTCTCTCTGATGTATATGCTGCTACTCACTAGTTAACTTACATAGCAGGGAGAAGAATAATCTAGCATTTGAATTTTTATTTGAATATAATCTAAGAGTATTTGCTTTTTTGTTGTTGCTCTTCCCTACTTCCACTCTTTTCACATCTTTTTTTGGTAGTGCTCTCTTTCACTTCTGTTCGTAACTTAGCACTGTATAACCTGAGTTCAGTGACGCGCTCAGGTATTGTCCTCTAGGTGTGTGGTTTTATTTAACCAGTCTGGTGTTGAAATGGATAATGGATAGCTTTTTCAATGTTTAGTGTTTTAACAACAAATATTGTTGTGTACCCACCTAGTCTCCAGAAGCTGTGTTAAATTCAGAGGAAGCTTTAGATACTCTAAAAATTAAACTACATTTAGGTAGCATGTAGTGACTCCCTTTGTGTTGTCATACCTGAGAAACTTGAAAGATTGCATCATAGTTTGTCCCTGCTCTTTTTCCATTGCTTTCAAGTTGTGTGGCTGTGGTATGTCCAGGGGCGTTAGTGGGAGTTCCAGACAAGTTTGGTGAAAGAGAGTGGCTCTTCCAGTAGGCAAGAAGATGGGATTATTTTGGTGTGGAAGGATGGGGAGATAATACTAAACAAATATGTCGGAGGAAGCATGAGCATATCATGAAGATCGTTAGTGTGACATAAAGGAGTAAGCAAAAAATGTCAGAAGCAAAATTAAAGGATTTTTGCCCTGAAGGCAGAGATCTGAAGTTGATGCAGAAGGCAAAGGGAGTGGAAGGAGTTGACTTCAATAAAAGTCAAGGACCTGTCAGGTTTTTCTGAGAAGGAGGTTTCTGGGTAAAGGGACTAGATAATTCTTGTTGAATTCTTAATGGACCTCGTAGGTCCTGGAGAAGGTGGTTGCTCCCGGTGGTGCAAGAAGGGAGTGGAAAAGTTTCCATTGTAGTAAGGATGAGTAGCTGAGTTTGACAATGGCAGTTTGGCATGTTCTTTGTGTCTAATGAGCTGAAGTGCATAGAGGTGGGCTGTAGTTAAACATAGATCTGGCAGCTGAAAACCTAAAAGAGAAAATGTTACCCCAGAAGGAAGAGTGGAATGGAAGGACTTGAGGAGAACTGGATCTGGTTTTGTGACTTAATATTTTTCCTAACTAGATAATTTTCTCTTCCAGCTGAATGAAAATGACGGACATAAAGAAGATCTCCCTCCACAGCATATTCAGTGTTTTGCATGCCCAAACTGCTTCCTCCTTTTCACCAAAGGAGATGAATGCTTGCAGCATATGTCAGAAAATAACCACTTCCACCAGAGTTCTAAATTGAGAGGTATGTTGCAACTAAGTGTAATGCTTTTCATTCTTTCTGATAATTGATCCTTATGATATGAAGTGACTTATGTTTTTCTGTTGTGTTAAAAAGCTGAAGGTTTTAAAGTTTGTTTTTAATGAATTCTTACTTTTCTTTTAAGGTCTTAAATGTAATACAGTTCTGTAAAAGCTGGTACTTTGAAGCTCATATGGTTTTTGTGTGATTCTTCCATCACAGCTGCTGTAATGAGAAGCAGACTTTCCTTTATCTCCATGCTGTCAGATCCCTTATATAAGCTTCTCATCCTCCAGTGATTCTGTGCAACTACTCCCCTAAATAAGTTTACATTTAGGAATTTGGACAAAAACTTAAGTCTTTTTCAATTCCAGTTGGACTGGCTGTGATGTTCCTTCCCTTTACTGTCTGAAGTCTGCTGGAGGCTATTTTTCTTGTCGATGTCCTTAGCATTCCTAATGGAAAAGACCTGTGGAAGTTTCTTCTCCATGCAAATGAAAATTTAGCCTCCTTAGCTGGAACATTGCTTCTGGTCTGATGCCTTGCAGTGGCCACATTGCTACTCATGGCTAAAATACTGACTGTGTTGTGAGCTGGTAACATCGTGAACCATACTTACTAGATTCCACAGAAGATACCTGTCTGATGATGGTCTTGAACAGGGTTAATGGCTATACTGACTTTTTAGCTTTGACATAAGCAATAAGCATAACAGCATATACTTTAATATTAAGTAAATAGCTGAGATAGATAAGAACAGGTGGATTTCATTTGTTCAAGAAGCTGCCTTATTTTAGATAGTGTAGCTTTCAGTGTAAGCCTATATGGCCAAAATGGTTGGTATAGTTATTTCTCATCTTCGTAACTGTATCTTATACTTCTACTCTCCCCCAGAGAGGCTACAGAAGAGTACAGTAAAGACAGGCTTTGAATGAATCTTCCCGCAGGTCAAGTCAATACTGCTGTCTTTATGGAAGGGACTATCAGCTGCATGGTTCTGAGGTCTCTTATGTTTTGTGAATCTTTTATTCTCAGATAGGTTATTAATTCTGAATGTGCTGACTGTAGATCCCTTTAAAATCAGGCCACAGATTTTAAAAAAGGTTACTGGTGGATTATTGCTTTGGAAAGATTTAAAGCACAAAACTGTTTTCTTCTTTAGAAATGGATAGCACTTAGCTTGCAACAAAAAAAAGTGCTCTGTTTTTTCCTTTGCATTGGTAGGTTTTAGTGATTAATATTATCAGCATGGTCTGTAAGATCTGGCAGTGGAGTCAGTTGGAATGCGTAACCTCAAATTACTGCCTGCTGCTCATCACATCTTACTAAAAAGAAAATTCAAAGAGAATTTGCCTCCCAATATGCAGAACATTAACAGCAATGCATCGTTCAAAAGTCTATTGAAAAGAGAATGGGAATAGACTTTTTTTTTTATTCTGCTGGTACCTAGAGTTAGATGTGGATTATGTACTCAGAACCACAGAAAATTTAAACACCTAGAAATTTAAGGAGAATTAACATCGAGAATGGGAAAGAGGGAGACATGGTCAGAGTATGTGAGAACTTGTTAAATGAATTGCTTACTTCTTTTCTTTATTAAACACACTATGGCTTTAAACAAAATTGTATGTAGTAAAAGTAGACAGGTGGTGATAGAGGAGGGGAAGCAGGTTGGTAAGAACTTTCCTAAGAGAAACTGACTTAATCTGACCTGACCTTGTAGAAGGAGGAAAAGGGAAGTAGAGTCAGTCTGGAGTATGAAAAAGCAAGACGCAGACAGATGCGATATTATTAACAGAAGTTTAAAAAATTAGCGCAGTTTTACTTAAAGCTTTTATTGCACAATTACTGCGACTCAGCTGACACATGGTAACTTGCTTTCTGAACCTGTGACAAATGACTACAATTGTAACTCATCCGAGAGCTGAAATACTGTGAAAGAACTCTCTAACATGTGGTTGCACTTTCTGCCATTCCATATTATAGATGAAATGAAGGCTGACCTTCCTCTACCTTTCCCATCCTATGCAAAGAACCTTCTGATATCTCTGTGCAAGGAGGTCCCCTTCCAAGTGAAGTGTATATCCTGCTACCAGATACTACGCTCACATATGGAATTAACGGCTCATTTCAGGTTTGTGAGAGCCGTCTTTGTAATATGAACATCCATAAATGGATAACAGATAGGCAGACATGATCTTAGTGGTGCTAGTGGATTTCATTAGTGGGCCCCCATTAGTGAGCATCTAGGACCATCTGAAAGTTGGCTTCCCGAGTAAAACTATCTTGCCCCCACTATCTGAGCAAAAAAAATTGCCTCTTTTTCATGTCTTTTACTCCACCTTACCTCACACAGTCCATTGCAGAATGCTGATTGATGTCTGTATCCTTTTCCTTTCTTTCTGTAACAAAAACAGAACTTGGTCTCTGATCCACTATTTCTAAGTTGGCAGCATTTGATTTCTAAAATGTACTGAGCCAACAATATAAGCATTGATCTAAGTGCTGGCTTTGGAAATTAGCACCCGATTCTCTTTCAAGTGCAGAGACTAGACAGGCATTGCATGTTCTTGCTGGCAAGCTAGCTAGTAGGTGAATTAAAGTATGCAGAGGGCACTGTTTCCACACACTAATTGCTGTAGCTACTAGGTAGCATTTCAAATTACATCTAAAAGTTTAAAAATTTTTCAGGTTATGACAATCTCTTTATTTTTTTTAATCCATTCTAGAACACGCTGCCGTAGTTCTGGGCCTGTGGCACTGTCAAAAAAGAGCATCTCTCAAGTTGCAGAGATATTTACAACTGTGTCAGGTCACTGTGAGAACTGTGATAAACTGTTTGCTGGTAAGAATCAGATCATCCAGCATAAGGAGACCACTCAACATAAAATTAAAGTTCTTACTACAATGGAGGAGTCCATTTTGATGTTCTGTCATATCAATGGAAAAAATAAAAATCAATCTCATTTGTGCCATAATGAAGATCGGTCAAGACTACTGCTTAAAAGACATATGACTTCAAATGAGTTTACCAGTGAAAGGGGGTCTACTCCTTCAAAACAGAAGAGTAATTTAGAAGATAAAAATGAACAACATGTAACAAACCAAAGTCAAGGTGGTGCTTGCAAAGTAAAAGCCTGGTTTTGTGAATGCCTTCAAAAGTTTTTTACAGAAGAGTCAGTAGAAAAGCACATTTTATCAGCAAACAGGATCTGTCACAAGTGTGCTGTGTGTGGAAAGCTTGCTGAAAATTCAAGCATTATCCGTCTGCATATGAGTAGATTCCATGGGGGAGCACACTTGACTAATTTTCTTCTCTGGTGCAGAGCATGCTCTGTAGATCTCAGAGAAGAGGATATTATGGCACACGTGACTGAGTTTCATGGTGGACATAGTTACTATTATGAGCAAGAAGCTCCTGAAGATGAACCTATGCCATCTGCTTCTGATGCAGCGTGCATTTCTGCAGGTGAAAGGAAAGATTGCATTGCTAGTCCTGTGGAACTCTCCACTGAAAAAAGTTCCATTCAGGGAAAATGGCAATGCCGCATTTGTGAGGAGATGTTCGAGTCTGAAGAGAGTGTTCAACAACACTGCATGTCTTTAGAAAGCCATGCATTTCACAAATACTGCTGTGGCTTATGCAGAAGTCGCTTCCAGAAAGTAGGAACACTACAGCGACACTTCCAAGAGCATCATAACCAGGAGATACAGACTAAATACTTCTGTGGCCTTTGTGGTAATCTCTTCTTTGACACAGAAGAAGAATTTCTAGTCCATTATAAGGCAGTTCATAGCATGGACTATGCGTTCGTGCCTGAGCAAATGGAAGTATCAATAAAAAAAGAGGAGGACTTCCTCCCAGTAGAAAAAGGAGACCATTTAACATGTGGTTGCCGGACAACTTATGTCTCCAGAATAAACAGGAGGAACGATTACGTAAGTTGTCAGAAAACCATGCTGGAAAAAGGAAACTTGTGGTTTCGATGCTGTGGCTGTTCTGCAACTGCACAGAATTTTGCTGATTTGAACAGTCATCTCAACAGTCATGGGTCACTGAAACATAAGGAAGAGATGTATGTAGTTAGATGTGCTGCATGCAACAAAAACTTTGACAATCTGCAGAGTGCACATCAGCACTATCACATGAAACACTGCTTCTTGCAGAAACCTGATCTATCAAGTTTTGCATCAGAATCGGAAAATACAGTATTCGAGTTCACAGCAAGTGGGGCTTGTGTGGACAGAAAACCTCACAGGCAAAAATTTCAAGTGTCTTCATCAAAGACTGAGGAAGGGCCACAGTCCTCTTCTGTGCAGGGACCAAAACAGGGAAAGAAAGAAAAAAAGGAGAACTTGGCACACTCTGAAGAACCTGGTAAAAGTTTTTTTTTTTATTTTTTTTTAACATTAGGAAAATATTGTTGTCTTTAACACACTCTATTTCAATGTATGTGCAGTAATGTATGCAATGTATGTTGCAATGTAAGTGCAACTATGCAGCATACCATTTGCCTACATCCAGTCTATAAATCAGCTCAGAACTTGTTGTTATTTCTCAAAGCTGCATTTTGAATTCTTGGTATTTGAGTTTCCAGCACTTGGAGTCAACTGTTCATTGCTATATGCCATATGCACGAAGTCTTGAAAAAATGGAAAGCAGGCAGATGTGAGAACCCAGGGACTGAAAAAAATAATTTTCACATTACTTGGAAACATAACTTAGTGTTAAAATGAAGAGGGCAATCAAGAACCCCTAACAGATCTAACTCCTAGAAATGTAAAAGAGGTCTGTAATGCACAGACATTCAAGAGAAAATTGCCTTCTTTGTATGTATAAATATTTATGAGCCTGGTAGTGCTTTCTGTGTGGGCAGTCCTATTATAACACCATCTCCTAAATTTTCTGAGCTTGCCAAAAACTAATTTCAGCTGAGAATTTATATTCTCAGGATGTATGAGGGTTTTTTGCCTTGAGCATGCAACTATTTTTAAGTTCATATCACTTCTTCCAACCCAAACAGTTCTGTGCTTCTAAGAATGACATCAAGAATGCTGAAGAAGGTATCCCTTGTTCTCAAAAACTGGAAGTGTTTATAATTACTCATGATGTGATAATGCTTTTGATTAAAAGGCTGACATTTATGTTAGATATATAGCAAAAAGTATGTCTCAACATTTTACATGCTTTTATGCATCGAAGCAATTAAAATTCACAGAGACTTGCCATAGTAGGGAGTGCACAGCTGAATATTAAATGGACTATTAAAGTGTCTCAGTGCAGGACAACAGCTTTTTGTGCCTACCACAAAACTATCAAGCTCTACATCATCATATAGTTAGATTCTACTTTCTTTCATCTGATTTGTGCATTACTAAATGCTACTTCAGCTGATTTTAAAAACAATGCAATCATCAAAGAGGATCGTGTTTTGTAACTTTTAGCATATAGAGTAGTAGAATACATGAAAATTCAAAAGCGTATCTTAAATTGACGTATGTTGGTTGACTAGAAAGCCAGGTGAACTTCAAATCTGTTCTTTTTATCCCATTGAAGATGGTGAACTTCCTGATTTTGACTACCTGAGTACCATGACTCACATTGTGTTGGTGGATCTAGACAACTGGGGAAGCTTATTCACGCAGCTGCCAGCTAACCTGAACCAAGGGACATTTATCTGGGGCTTTCAAGGTAAAAAGTGGTTGAAGGAGGTAGAAAGCTAAGAATAACAAGTCTACACAAATACTTGAGCAGAGATTCTTCACATCTGAGAGGACAGGAAGAAGCAGCCACTAGGGCTGCTGAAGTTACAGTGTCACAGGCACTACGTAATAGAAATGTTCTTGAGCTTTTTTAACTCAGTCTTAACCTCTGCTGCTGTTCTTATTCCTTGTAAAATTGCTGAACGGTTTAGGAGTCTTTCTGGCTTCCCTCCTATAGGGTCTATCATATTAGGTTTTCATAATTATCAGGACAGCCATACTACTCAAGAGATTATTTCCTTTCTAACTCCGAAGTCCTTGTCATAATGTTATTTTTCTTTTTAGTTCCAAAAGGCATGATTTTACATTCTTGTAGTTGAATTTTGTTCTGTCTCTAGCTTGCTCCTGGTCATCCTGTATATCCATAGGGATATGTCACATCTGGAAGCCACCTATAGTGGTACAGCGTGAGTGATGGAACTCACATTGTTATGGTTTTGTAAGAAAACTTTTTGGAAGTCTGCCAGCAGCATCCGTTTAACTTGATAGTTTTCTTTACCCGACTACTCTTGAACCAGCTCTTCATTATTTTTCTGCTGATTTTCTGCCTTTATCATAATTTTGCCTGTGGTACATGAGTATTTCAGTAAAATCTAAATAAGGAATAGTCATATTAACAGACTTGTAAGAATCGTCAGGCTTTACGCTTAGTAAAAACCATAGAACTGCACTTCTTCTCTATGTCCTTTAAAAGATAATCAAGAACATCCTGAAAGTTGAGAGTTTTCATGCTGCTGAGGTTGGACAGAAAGGCCTGTTGATGCCCTAATTTTCTTTTTCTTTTCCTCTTTGAAACATGTATTCCAGTTAGCTGATGAAGGCAGAACAAGTATGTCTGTTAATGTGAAGTCTAGGTTCTTCTAACTGCTCCTGGCCCTGTAGACTCATGTCTGGCTGTTCTGGAGGCAAATCCTCTGGTGTTCTCTGTTAAAGTGGGCTATGCTCCTGAGTTTTGTGTTCTGCTCAGGCATTACTTCTGTATTGTTACCTGTATTGTCATTACCTAGCCTTTGGCCGCTCTGTACAGTAACAGTGTTTTTCAACATACTCCCAAAGCTACAGAAAATACCAAGTCTGAGCCTTTAGACTATACCTAATCATCCTGCATTGCTATTTCACCCTTACTGCCTGGCTGCCCCAGTTATTTATATTCTTGTTTCTGTATGGCTGAACAACCTGTTGTTTGTTCTTACTATCTCTGGTGAGGCTTTGAGCACCTTGACTGCTGGTCAAATTTCGCTTCACCTCTGCACTCTGAAGGTTTGCTGTTTATTTCTACAGTTATTCAATCACTTGGCCTTGGAAATTTTTTTCTTTTTCTACAGATAAAAATAAGAAACTACTAGGAATCTGACTTGAAGAATTGTCAGCCCTGTTTGACATCTAAAGCCCAAAGCTGCTTGGTCTGGGTTTTATAAAAAATTATTTAGTGAAGAATTATTTTTCACAGTTATGTCAAACTTTCCCCACTTGAATTCAGACACTTGCTTTCAGTCATGTTTTGTTATTCTATTTAATATACTCAAAACTGGTTTGTTATTTATTGACCCAAGTTTATTTGTTATGACAGGGTCTTTGTGCTGTTTTCCAAAGTTAAATTCCCTGTTTTGATTCAGTAAGAAAAAATAGTTAGAACCTAGGAATGTCTGAACTGTATTGTTGTCAGAAATGTCTCTTCTCTGACCTATCTAAGAAAAAGAAATAATCCATAGTACAGTCTTAGTGTTATTGCTGTTAGGAACCTCTGTTAACAAGATAGTCTTACCCACAGGTACCTCTGTGCTAGTTAAGACACTGTGCCCAGGGATGTTCCAAACATGGGTGCCTGCTGGCACAGTGCAGCCCATGGCAGTGCCACTCCATGTCCTGCTTCACAAATAGGGTTGCTGCGTACATTCTACCTTGTGGGAATGGCCCCTGGAGCACTTGAACTGAAAAACCATTGCCAAAGAGTTAACAGTGATTAAAATTGGCCATATTCATATCAGAGAACGCTTTAGCAGTTTATTAGTGTCAACTATATAGTTACAGAGCCTGGGAACACTAAGGCTTCCAGGGACATCTGCATTTATTGATGCAGGCACCCTCTCATACTAACAGTTTTACAGAGTTACTGGGTGTGTCCTAGTTTTGTTTGTTTAGCCTGTAAAAAATACAGAAGCATCTGTGTCTCTTCTGATTTTTTTTTTCTGCATTTCCTGAACAACAATTCTGATTTAAAAGTATATGGTACTTTTGCATTATTTCTGTAATTCCTATTGCTAATACAGCCTTAGCTTTGCTTTGAGTTCCTCCATTGTATTGCCCAGGCTCTATTGTTTCTGTTTTCAGATATTCAGTTGTCCTTCACCCATTTGTGATCCAGCTCTGTCAGAGTAAATACAGTTCCATCATTGTTTTCAGCTGTCCTCATCAACAATTTATGCTGTACGTTTATGCAGCCAAAAGCCAGGGTTGGTGATTACAAGTCTTTCCAAACAGCAGATGAGAATGACTTGCAAATACCATTTTTCTCATGGACAGATATCTCTAAATCATTTAAATCTTTGAGCTTTGAGATAGTGGGTTTTTTGTTTGTTTGTTTTTTTGTAATACCCTCTTATAGCCATTAGGCCAAAAAGGGAAGAAAAAAAAACAAACCGAAAGTGGGAGAAATTTACTGAAGATTGCTTCTGCTTTGTCAGACTGGAGGTGGGCAGGTTGGAATACACAGTCGTCTGCAGCCCATTTACTTGAGCATTTGTTTCACATGTCCTCACATGAAGTGCCATCAATGATTGCTTTCCCTTTCCATTCAAAATCCTTCATCAGCCAGCCAGCCACTCTATCATCTGGCAGATAAAGCAAATTTTTTTCCTTCCTATTGCCGACCCATTATTTCTTAGCAATTGGGAATGCCCTGAACTCTTATTCACTCCCTTCAAATAGTCCTTCCATTTTTCCTTTTTTTAGGTTGTCATAGTAACTGTGCAAGATGGTTTTCCCTCTTTTCTTGAGAGACTTGCTGCTCCTTTCCCTTGCAACCTGTTTCAGCCTGGTTATTGTTCTTAATCTGTAGCAGGCTTGTCTCTATCCAGCTATTTTCTCAGCCAGTAACTACGTGTTTCTCAGGATACTTGAGAAAATTCCTGCAGTTTTTGCCTCGTCTTTCTTATCCTTGACTGCATCCAAGTGCTTGTCAGGATACAGTTACTCCAGTTCATGGATCTTCTTTTTAAAGAGTTCTGACATAGGATGTATCAGGCAGTTACAGTCTGTTGGAAATAATCTTGGGCGTTACATTAGTATAGGATTACCCAAGAGAAGCATTTCTGTTACTTGTACTATGTTCCCAGAGCTCCTCTGCTACTGCACGATAACCATAACTGTGCTTAAAAACTGGAAAAAAATACATCCTTATATCTAAATGCACGTGATATCTACAAGATAAGATTTTCAGGATTTGAAGAAAAATTCCTACAAAATTGAGTGAGAGCCTTTGTGTAGGACCAGCCTAGCTACTTTTTCCCTTTTTTACTTTCTAACCCAAGAACAAGGGTTCTTTGGGGATTTTGGTTATGTGCTTATTTTAGCTTTCGCATGGGTTAAAGTCAAGGTTGTCTTTGCTTTTGCCTTCTTGCATTCTATTTATTTATTTTAATTTTTCTTGTTCACTGGTTAGGAGGGTACAGCACCTGGAAACCTCCAGTGCAATGCAAAATTTACAATTATCTTAAGAGGATTGGATGTTTCTTTCTTCATCCACGTTGCGGTACCAGAAGAGAAGCAGCAGACTTTGCTATCTGTGTTCATGTAAGTTAGCACACACTTTATTGTTGTGTTTCTGTACCCAGAGAAGAGTGACAGATGATGTCTGCTATTGATGTTAAGTACTAATTACAGGTGAAATTCTTAGATTCTTTTCATGTGACTTCTACATCCACTAAATAATGATAAATGGGTCACTGAATTGAGTGGAGACAGCCTGTTAAGAAGTGGTTTAGATTTTTTTCTTGCCACAGGAATAAAAAAGTTAGCCGGAATAGGACATCAGTCTGTTGTGGAGGGAAAGGGGCTAGCGAGGGAATGAAGAATATAAACCCACAATTCTTGCAGTTTCTGTTGCAGAGAGAAATCTAACTCCTGCCTCTTTTCAAGTAGCCCAAATCTAGAGCCATCTTTAAGATAGAGTTGGATGGGTGCCAGTTTCAGAGACCCTGCTAGCCTGACAAAGAGCAATGCCTCTGTTCAATAGACCTAGGACTTGAGCTGGGTTGGGAGCCATGCAGGTGAAGGACAGGAATCTGGGATGCCGTGGCGACTCATGTTCTTAATACAGTGCTTTATCAAGATAAAACTACTTGAGAATCTAATTATATATAATATATATACTACATATATTATAATCTATAA
>NW_010398730.1:0-10193 GCF_000710305.1 Buceros rhinoceros silvestris
TACCCTTATATATGTTTATAATTATATACACACATATATGTGTGTGCATATAAATTACATATATATTTTATATTACAAACGGTTAAATAATCTTGAAGTGCTCTGGTTACCCCACAAGTGTTAATAGTAAACTTTAACCAGGGAGATAATGCAGGCAGCCGGACTCCCATTCTTCTTTTCTAAACATTGGTATTCTCTCTCTTATGAGCATTAGCATTGCTCCAGCCAACATAAACTGTTTATTCTGTAGAGAAGTCTGAAAAGGGGGAGCCTTGTCTGCTCTAACGGTTGCTTCAGGGATATTTTCCTTGTGGTTTGATTTAACATGAAGCTACAAATGTCCTCTAAGTATCAAATTATTACACCTACACTGAGCAAACGTAATACACCTTGCTTTTGTTGAAACATGATGGTTTTCTCTTATCTGCTTTGTACCTTCTTGAAGGCAAACCAAGTCAGGAAGTTCTGAAGACTAGCCAGTTCATTTCCAGCCCTGGCTGTAGGGTCCTCCCAGATCCTTTCCTTCAGAACATCAGCTGAACTATCGAATACAGACACTTCTTTTTTTCCTGTTTGCATGTAGATCCTTCTGTCTGCTAGGAGCACCTCTGGTAGGGATAATCCATTGACAAAGATAACAACAGGGATATTTAAAATTCCTTTTTACAGATCAAACTTTGCTAGTGAGGTTGATGCCTACAATACATCTGTATAACCCAGGCATGTGGTTTCTGTACGTCAGCTGTTTTTCTTCTAGAGCCTTACATATGAACTTAATGGAAGGGTGGTGCCAAAAGTACTATACTGATCACATAAATCTACCCTGTGGCTGTGCCTCCCCTGTCCCTCCTTAATGGCAGTAGCAGGGCTGTAAAAACCGTGCTCAGCCAGAGGTGTTGTGCCTTTTTTGGTTGATGAGATAGAGCTCCCTTTTCCCAGCTCGCTACTGCCTTCTCTCCTGATTGAGAAGGCTGCAATGGGTGGCCTGATATTCTTCATCTGTTCCAGATCCACAAATTTGAGTTTGGGGTTGAAGCAGATTGTTAATGAGTACTTCGAGAAATATAACTGCTATTAAATAGGGGAAAGGTTAGATTTGGTTGCATTTGGTTTGGTTTGTGCCATCTGTTTGGAAAGAACAGGACAAGAAGACCATATTTGTGATAATATTGGGAAAATTTTGCAATAACTGGTGCTCTAGTTCCAAAATATTACCATTTGTGCAGTAGGACTCAGAATCACAACATTCTCTTTTTAAAATCAGACCAGTTTTAAATTAAAAACATTTTGTTGGTCTGGTTTTTGAAACCACATGTGATACCTGTTATAACTGTGAGAGCCAGACACACCACAATCAGAGACTTCAGGGTTTAAAGAGTACAGGGGAGCTGATAATGAAACAATTTAGCAGTAGCAAGTTGGTATACACTTGCATTACCCTTTCTTTTTAATGACGTTGTGGTTCTGTAACAAATGAAGCGTGCCAAGTATCTCCACTGGGAGTGACTCAGGGATTAAACGCTGTCAGGGGATTAAAGTGGTTGTGACTCTCACAGAAACACAGGGGAGCTCAAAAAACCTCTGGATGGAGCTAGATCTGTTGATACCAGAAGGCTTGGTCTGCATAATAGGAGGTGGCCTCAGGTGGCTTGGAAGCTGCCTCAGACAATGGTTAACATAAATTGCTGGAGATGCTGCAGCAGTGATGGTGGTGGTGTGTTCTGTGCAGTGTGACCCTGCTAACATAAATTCAAAGAGACTATGGAAAAAGTGTTTATGTTAACAATAAAAGCTGTTTTAAAAATAGATGGTGAAATAAAGAACATGAAAGTAGGCACTTCAAAAGACATTTCACAGCAAGCAATATCTCACATTAAGTGTTTCACATTAAGAATTGCTCTGTATTTTAGTACTTATTCTTCAATTCATCACCCTGAGTAGTCCCTCAGAACATTCCTTAAGTGACCCTCAGAGCTTCTGTCAAACTCCAGCCACACTCCAATCTCATAAGAGAAGCAGGAGTTTATGTTGCTAATTAGTAGGGCCAGCTCAAAGATGAGCTCACAGAGCTCCCAGAGGCAGCAGTAAGTTGTTCTTTTTCTGCTGCTCCTACTCATTTGAACTAATGTCTGGAAACAAAGCTGTAATATTGTGCTATGAGGACAAGTCAGTGTCCTGTCCAGTGACAGCAGAAATAAATTACTCAAATGACAAGACGATGTGCTCTAAGCCCTCATTACCAGAACTGAGATTAGCCAATTGAAGTGTGCTCTGTAAAGCAGCCAAGCTCCTTGGAAGAAGCAAACCTCTTGAACCTAGGTGTCAGGGCTCTGGACCTAAAGGTCTGGAAGTCCTCTCTTCTATCATCAGCCCAGGCAAAGGCTGTGGGATTTTGAAAAGAAATTGTCAACATGTGTGTTTTCAATGACCAACCTTCTCATGAGCGTAGGCACCGTCTATGCTCACCTGCATGGGCTTCAAGGAAACAGTTTTAAAACATTTGTCTCTGTGTGTGCTGCTGTTGAGTGTACTTGCTGTGCCAAAGATTGAAATAGTTTCAGTGTTCCTAGGAGTGGCAATTGCTACTAAGGGACTTCAGCAGATAGTTGGACGTGATTGCAAAGATCTAGTTGGAGCAGATTGCATTATCACTATCCTGTTCCTCTCTCTTTGTTCAGGATTAACCATCTCCTGTAGAACCTGGAAAAGAATGAATGAGCAGTCCTCAGTGAAAGGCCATCTTGGATAAGTGTTCTATGACAATTATTTATACCAAGCTGACACAGTTTGCACTCACTAATACATTTGAAGATCGTTCATGAGATCAGTCCTAGGAGTTTAGCTCAAGGAGGTAGCAAAGGGACAACATGCCACTGATGTTCAATAACTCTTTGATCCTCTTCAAGAGGGTGTCTGACCATTCCTGCAGTCAGCTGGATAGAAAACCATCATGCTAATAGCATGTGATGTCTGCAAGCAGCATTATCCAAGTAGTTTTAGGGGACCCCTGGTATAGAACACTAGTACCATAATACTTTAAAGTAGATAGTTTTATCTTTTGACAACAACCAGGCTGACAACATCATAGAGGAGCTGCAGCGTTTCTAGCAATCAGAGCTGTGGTAATAACCCTGTCAACTTATTCAGAAAGGCTGTGAGTTTTGCTCCTTGGCAGAGATGTTTATCACTTTTATTATATGCAACTCTGTACCGGCAGGTCAGATTATCATTGTTAGGAGTTAATCATAGTATGATATTCTGGAGCTCAGGGCTTCACTGTGATAGAAAGTGTAGAGGTATAACAGGGATGATCTCTGACCTGGAAGCCTGGCACTCAAACTAGAGGGCTGTTGGCTAGAAAGGTGATAAAACAAACGGCCCTGGGGAGCAGAGGGAACATGAAACAGTGCAGAGGCAGCCAGGAAAACATCAAACCAGGTGTGAGCTGCAGGAGATTCTCTTCAAGCTTCTGAAGTGTCTCACTGATACAAGAAATATTCCAACAGATTGAACTTTAACTGTAAGTTCAATATGTACGTTATAGACACACATGAGAATTTCGTGTGTTTCCAGACTTTTTTAAAAAGAAAGGGAATGACACAGAGTATGTTTGGGCTTTCAGTTGGGAAAAAAAAAAAAAAGTTATCCTTTATCATTATGCTAAGTACCATTTGAATACAAAGGTAATTCATCCTTAACCTCTTCCTTGTACGCTTCTCAAAGTCAAGGAGTAGAAAAAAAAATGCTGAGTACATTCTCTGTCAGGGACAGATTCCTTCCCACAGTTCATATGTTAAGACCTTCCCACTCTACTTGAAAAAGGACTTTGCTGTTCTTGCTCTGAAACTCAGGAGCAGGTTTGTAGTAGCCTTTGCTTATCTCTGTTTTCCTATACCCTGTTTCTACTGAGCTATGTAGTTGCTCTGTACCCAGTAAGTTTATGGCCTTCAGTTATCATGGGGTTTTGATAATATGTTTTCAACCACCTGCTGTTTACCACCACTGATCTTTACCACCAGGTAAAGAATACCTGCTGTTCTTGATTTACATGTTGATCCCATCAGCTCATTCATCATTTTTTTTTTATCACTCCTGATACTGATAGCATCAGAATCTTTTCAGCAATATAAGACCTGGGACTCATTGCAAAAACGCTGCTGACGCGGCTCCTGTGATATGCTGTGAGAGATCTACACCTCTCCACTCCAAGATAGGATGTCTTTGCATATACCTGCTCTCTTCTGCTTGCTTACTACGGTACACTCTCCAAAGCAGTGTGGTGTGCTCCCTGGATGTAATACACTCAGCAAGAGAAATTACAGATTCATTAAAACCGTAGTCAAAAATACTCACTTCAAGCACAATCATCCTGCAAGCTTAGAAACCTTCATTCAAAAAAAGACTGCAAGGGTGAGAGGCAGGGTGTGGAGGGAGAAGCCAGCAGACAACAAACATTTGGGAAACTTAACAGAAAACCTCCTGTGCTTTCTTCAGTACACGAACACTGTACAGACTCAGAGGGGAAGCAACTGGCAATTCTCATTCCTGGGAGAGATGTGCTGGGCTGTATTGAAGCCACAGCTGCAGTGTGCCCTCTTATGGCAACACCAGTTGCTTTCTCTCTGAGTTTCGCACAATGGTGTTGCAGGAGGAAGGCTGGGATTGCTTTGATTTTTTGTCGTTGTTGTTGTTGTTGTTCTCTTTTTCCTTTCCCTGAAAAAGATACGTGGGAAGAAAATATTCCCTCTGTATTCTGTGGCACGTTTAGAAAAGAGCATCAAGCGGTGTGTCGTCTGACAAAGACGACAAAATGTTGAGTAATACTAAAAGAGGGGCTAAATGTCATCAAGTTTAGCATTTGCTGATAACACGTATGGCTCTGATGCCAGGACATATGTAAAGTGAAAGAAGATTGTTGGTTAAAGGCACTGTATTTAACATGTAACATCAAGTTAGTAGACTGGACGTTTCTGTGCTGGCTTCATTGCCAGCCGGGCTCTGCACATGTTCCTCTGTATTGCTGCAGCATTTTGAGTAAGAGGATGACTAAAGTATTGCCATTATTTTGTAAATATTCTATTATTAGACTGGGTTTGAAGACTCTGTTCCCATGGCTTCCTCGCCCTCTGCTTCTGGTCCCTTGTTCTCCTTTGATGTTTTGCCCTTGTTACTCCTCAAATCTCCCCCCTCCACCACATTGGAGCCCCCTGTTTCAATGCAGCACTCCCTCAGCTCCCCTGCATTCCCAGCAGAACTCTCCTCCTCTGCTCACTGAGGATGCTCCCAGCCTCATGGCATTTTCCAACCCACAAAAATCATCATTGGAGAGCTCTGGGATTCATACAGCTCATCCTTTCACATCATTCCAATCAGAACAGCCACATTGGTCTTGTTTATTTGATATTGTCCCTCTGTTTAAAAGCAGACAGAAATCCCTGAGAGCTAAAGGCAAGAGTTATAACTGTGGCCTCAACACCTGCAGTGTCACTGCAGTGACTTGGCGCTGTCAAAAAAAGAGGCATGGGGCAAACTCTACCTTTCTCTGATTTTCTGGTCAGCCTTGGAAATCAAATATACTCTAACCACTTCAGATTTCCAGTTCCAAAGCTGACCTAACCTCATGTGTTTGAGGTGAGGAAAATAAATGCATTCCCCTGCCAGGCTCCTGGCTTCTCCATCAGAATAAAACCTGGCCCCACATGGCGGTACACCCAAGTCCTTGCTGATGACACTGCATGCTCCAAGCAGAGACTATTCCTGGGATGACCTGTCGTCCAGGGGTGCAGGTTCACAATGGTGCCCAGGAGCCATGCACGCTCACTCTGTTATTTCTGGCTGCAATGTATTTGTGTTTCTACTTTCCTCTGGCTCATTGCCTTTTCTATTTACTTCAGCATGCCCATTCACCTTAACATAAAAAAAAAAAAAGGAAAAAAGTCTAAACATTTTTCTGTCAATCAGGAGGCTTCTGCTGCAGCTCGTTCTGCTGCAGTTTATCTTCCTTAAATCTGTCCTTCATTATAATAGTATAATAATCAGGCAGTTCCAATACCTCCAATTACTGACACTAAGATCAATTATATTTACTACAAAAAGGTGAAGTGGTCTTTAGAAATTAGAAACCAGGCTGCAGGGTCACTTTGGTTTCCAGCTGATTCAAAACCCACTGGAATAGTGCAAAAAAAATCTATGATAAAGCTATCTGAAATGTGACAATTATCTTGGACTTTCTCACCTTAGAAATGAGGAATGTAAGGTGATGCTGTCTAGAGTTACACCACTTCTTCTCAACCCTTGAGAACACAATTCAGTGATCCATAAATGTTCCTTTTGTATTTTCTTATTGATGAATTGACAGGAATTTCGTAATTAAGTCCGCTTCCATCACCAAGTTACAGTTTTCTATGTTAGAAGAAATGGTTTTTCTGGTAAAGGGGAGCTAGGATGTCAGAATGCAGCCCTTCTTATTAACCTACACAGAAGCAGTTGAGTTTCACTGTTTAACATCATTCCCCCTGGTGCTTGTTTATTCTTCAAGATTCACATTTATTTTACTGGTTACAGTCAAGTTTGTGCTGTGGAGGAGACTGCTGGTGGGGAAGCTCTAGGAGGAACAGAAAGGTTTCTGTGCCTTTGAGATGTTCATTCACATACCCCCAGCTCGACACACAGCAAACAAATGCTTCATTTAATTAGGAACACAGACCAGGAAAGAATCTCGAAGGCTACAGGGCCCAAGTCTCGAGTAACCATAAAACATAATGCTTCTACCCAACACATCTACCTTTCTTAACGTTATGATCAGCATTTTTTCTATAGCTGTTGTAATTGGAAGGTTATTCCAGGGCTTACAGATCTCAAAAGCTAGAAAATTTCTCTTGATTTTCAGCCTGAGTTTATTCACAGCTAGCTTACTCTCACCTGCCAACAGACTTTGGTTTACAACACCTTTTCTGCCTTCTGTTTCTCCATATCATCCCCATCCTTCTAGATGAAACTCCATCTTCACCCTTGAGTCCTCCTCTCACACCCTGTCTATAGACCTGTTGCCTGTGAGGATCATCCTTCTCGCACAAAGCAGAGCCCTTCACCCTTCTCCTTCCCTGGCATCAGATCTGTGCATCAGCCACTGGTGACCCCAGCGACAAAAGGAAAGGGCTGTGGCTCAGCTGGGAAGTCCATCACCAGCGTGCTATCAACAGCTCTCGGTGAGCATTTACTAGTTTCCCGAACTGCATTTGCCTGACTTCATTCTTCCCTTCTTGTTTTAACACACACAGAAAATGAAGGTGTGAACACTCTTACTTGAGTCATTACCTTAAGGCTTCTGGTTTTCTTCCTTAGCTTCCCCGCCAGCAGTCCCCAAAATAAAAGGATGAATTCTAAAAGGATAAAAAAAATATAGACCTGTGCAAGGAATAGGAAAAACTCTCACCCAAATGAGTGCCAACAGCTGCCAATTCTAGTCTCTTGATTTTTGCTTTCAAGGCTGGGAAGCTCTCCATATATCTGCAGGGATAGAAACGAGCTGATACTGGATAACACTCAAATGAATATGTTCTATGAGAATGGAGGTACATTTTGCAGAATATGCATTACATAGTCTACTAAAGGACTTTATTCAACATTTAAACCGAGCATCTATCTCTTCTTAACAAAATCACCGAGAAAAACATCCTTTGCAATTCTCAATTTAAGCAGAAGAAAGCAGGGGAAATGTAGGGCCAAATGACATTTGAATATATGAAGGTGGGGAGCACACAGTGAGGATGCTTGCATTGTGGTTGATCTGAAGCAATATGTTGGCTCCACTTCCTCAACCATTCACACTGCTGATGAGTTCCCAGGGAGCAACTTGATTGTGTAAATATTTGCAGAGCATCCATCTCTCTAGAAAACATTACAGTTATTCAGAGTCCTAGCCCAGAGAGATGAAGTATCCTGTACTCGAACCTTAGTGATGGTACAGTACTTCACCAAATATTGCAGATTAACCATTATCTAAATTTTATTACAGGCAGTCTCTGTACTTTCACAACCAGTGAAGGCTGGAGTATGCTCCTCTGTGTGTGTTCCACTTGTGCATGCTCATTTCAAGCAAGGATTTGCTTTCCCCCAAAGACATTTTGCTGTGAAAATCATATTATAATAGATCTGTCTTCATTCATGATGATGACTATGATAATTTGTCTGATGTTACCTATAAATTTCCTTTATTTAGTAATGAAGTCTTGATTTGAGGACACCTAGAAAGCAAAATATCATCTGCAGTGACATGTCAATAAGAAATGAAATCCAGATGTTTATTTCAGTAGAGGAACATATTTTAGAAAGAAGGAAAGAAAGCATACTGTCATTCAGAAGTATTTTTAAACTGTATTTTGAATTTTTCTAGACTTCTAAATTGGCTCAACATGAAGAAGATTTCTCAGATAAAAGAAAAATAACCTGCTATAATGGAAAGATAAATCCAGATGTGCCCAAAATGTAAAGCTGTAGAATGTATCCTAACTGGCTTTGTTGAAGTAGGGGGTTCAGGCGAAAGTGGATTGTTGTATTTGAGTTCCAGAACTATCACTCCAAGCAAGTTCTCTGATTTCCACCACTGACCAGGAATGATATCATAATCTATAAGCCATCACAGCAGCTGTTTGTAATGCAGCTACCTGCATTGGTTCAGCCATTAAAAGCAAGAATAGACCAAAATTTTAAGGAAAAGCATGGGACAGATTTTCCGTGGATATATAAGGGAGTGAGGAGCATCCCATTAGCATTGCCCGGTGCAACTCTCCCTTCATGAGGGAGAGATGAAGTCACATAAAGTCCCTCCACCTCTCCTCCATCACCGTCCTGGCTGCTGCAGTGGAGTGACACAGTTATAAAAGAGCTAACTTAGGTGATGAGGACAGTCTACAGCAGCACCATTGTGAATTTATGCCACTGAAAACAGCTGCCCCCGATGCCTGAACAAAGTTATTTAAAGCCTGCTGATATATCTTTATACAATGCTGTCAAGTAGACGCACTGTTTGCTTTAGGTATATGAAGGGGTATATTAAGCATGTGGCACCACACTGGTGCTGGTGCTGGTGATGACTGGCAGCTTACTCCCCAGCTACTTGGACATTCGGGTGTGTGGATCATGCCATGCATTCACCCTCCTTTGAATGCAGTTGTGGGCAAGGAAAGGCATCCTCCCCCTGCCTGTTTTTTGACAGCTGCCTGCCTGACACCAAGAACACCTTTCTCAGTAGCTGTGAGCATCAAATGTCCACAGTAGTGTGGTAAGTGCTGTGGGTTTGCTTTGCTCTACACTTAGGAGCAGCACTGCATCTGTACAACCTTTTATGAAGCACAAATGTGGTGGAATCTACTGCTTTCCAGTGGTTGTAAGGGACCAGAAAGGTATCTTATGGATTCAGCAGAACCTGTTGTTCCACAGGGGACAGAATAGGGTGTGTGGGATTTCAGTGTTTCTGTGGCAATGATTCTGATAGCTCTGAATCACTATTGCAATTTCTTGCGACACCATGAGACAGCTGTTGAAAATAAATTATATTAATTCAATAGTGTTAGTTAAAAAGGGCTACACAAAGGGAGGCTGGAAGCTTAGGCTTGGAAGGACTCAGTGTACATGCCACTGCTCTTCCCACCACCTTGAGATCACAAGAAAGTTTTACCTGACTTCTGCCAATCACGTAATAAGGTTAAGTAGAGGCACAGAGGCAGGTGGAGTTCAAGGAGGTGCAAGCCCCATGGGGCAACCTGCTTGGAGTGGTTCTGCACCCACCCCGCTGCCGGAAGAGTGGCCTCCTCCTGGCCTTCTCCCTATACCCTTGGTGTGTTTCTCTAGTCACTGTGCAGAGAACCCCAAGAGCTTCTATGGAGGTTTCAAGGGAACTGGGTTCCAGGCCCACACCAGCCTATACAACTGGGGAGGATAGAAACCCATCTGTCCCCTCTCCTGACATCCTGCATTATTGTCTATACCATACTTTTGCTTTCTCACAGGGGATAAAGACCACCAGGAAACACGTTTAAAAATCATCTGTGGCACACAGGAGAAGAGAGAAAGTTGTTGGTACATTTCAGCAAGCCTCGTTAAAAACATCTCTAGGCACTACAAAGTGCGTGTTATCAATATGCATATGTGATGTCTCTGAGGCAGAGTTGCCTTTAAGGTACATATTCAGC
>NW_010398730.1:10298-15961 GCF_000710305.1 Buceros rhinoceros silvestris
TTCCCATGTGAGGCAAGGAACAACAGTGAATCATATGTGTGGGAGGGAAAAGCCTTCTGGCTATGTACAGTATTTATTCCCTTTTGTGTCTTCCCCCCCACCCCCCTTTTATTAATGGCTTTTGCAATTACTGGTAACAGGGTATTGCTAGCTGGCAGAAAGCAGTGACTTCTGCAGTTGAGTGTTTGCAGGAAGCTGGATATATAGGATGCTTCTCTATAGAAGAATATGATGCTCGTGTGCTGTCTTTGCTCACCCCTCTGACCCCTGAGTGAGAGCCAGCCGACACGCTATTTGTGTTCAGCACTTGCCTCCCCAGCTGAATGTCACATTACTTGACCTGACATAAATACACATACAGATGTGGAAATACAGAAGGTAAAGCCTGCAGTGCACACATTAAAAACTCCTACTGAAGATGTCAGCAGAGAGCCCAGAGAAGCTGATTTAGAGGGAATCTGAAGGGAAAGTATGGCACCCTGCTCCACCTACAACCACTGAGGCAGGGTGTAGGGCTTGAAGTTTTATTTCTCACCCTACTAAAGAGGGATTCCACCCCAGGAGCATTAGCACTGGAAGGCATTGCAAAAAGCAGGCAGATGCACCTGCATAGGTGATGAATGCTACGGTGTCTCGGGATGTTAGCTGAGTTCCTGGTGAGCTGACAGGACAAGCACTGGGGTTCCGCATCTACCTCAGCGCCGATCGATAATTGTCAATGGGTGTGAACAGTGACATGCAGTCAGTGACAGCAGGTTGCCCGTGGTTTTGGCAATAAATTACAGCTGAACAAGACAGAGTACCCAGGAGGGTGTAGGTGTAATGGAAGAACCCCGATGTCCCAGCGGTGAGCACATTCTGGCAGTTGAGAGGTTATCTAGGAACTCTACCTGTAACAGGTCTGGGAGCTGGCAAAGGGCTTCATAGGAAACACGGCAGAGGCAAAGGACAGGCCATTTCAGAAGAATAGCTGTTAGGTTGCTTTTAATAGAAGTACGTATTCTGGGAGCAGCAAGATCCAGTACCAATGTGCATTAATAGAGAGCTTGTGCAGCTGTAACAGTGTAAGCCCTGTGAAGACATACACAGTGGAGCGAAGCAGTGGAGAGCTATCGTTTCCGGACAGTCCCCTCTTCTCCTTGCCTTCCCTCCTTGCTTTCCCTTTGTTCAGCTGCATGTGGATGTAGAGATTCCTGGTGAAATGTCAAAATGCAACACACTGTATAATTACGGGAGTATAACTGACCTAACAAATTTTAATTCTGAACAGAGCAGAAGAATTAAGAAAGAAACATGAAAGCTGGCATCACTGAGCTAGCAGCACTGTCATTGGCAAGCACTAGTATCAAGATATCTCTGGTTCATAAGTTCTGCTGTTTGCTCCCTTTTTCTGGAAAAGCAGAGGGACTCTGGAGAGAGGGGAAAAGGTAGAAGTGGAAATGATCAGGTGAAGTGAGCAGGGCGAGGGTCGTAGGAAAGGGTGTGAGAGGCGTCACAAAAGGGAATCAGAGCCAACAGCTCATGGATAAGAAAAGAGCATCTCGAAAAGAACTGAAAGGTTTTGAGGCACCAGCAAGTGAAAATGGTTGGCAGTTTTCTGTCAGAGTGGAAAGGTTGTCATTCTTTTCTTTGGGAAAATGCCCTTTTAATAACTGTCCATCAGATAGTATTTCTTCAAAATTTCCCAATTTTACCTGACTCTTATTTTAGATTTGTGTTGGGGACGAATTGTCATGAAGTTGGGAGCTGACATTTCTGGCAGGCTCTTATCACTCATGTTTTCTACCTAGAGGCAAAGAGCATAAGATCCTTCCAATCTGGGAGCTACAGCTGGGCTGACAGGGAGGCGCCGAGCCTGGCACTTGCTTCCAGCCATCTGCCTGGAAGCCTCACACCATGGCAATTCTCTCCCCCCAGGCAAAAGTCAGGCTGACAAGACCCTTTCAAGACGGCAACCAGCAAATCACATAAAGTCTTTGTTCCTTCAGACTGGAATGTTTCCCTTTTCTGCCCAAATGAGACACGGATGTACAAACAATTTTGTGAGAAAAGTCTGACTCTACCGATGACCTTAAAGAGCATAAAGGTCCTTTGGTAGCTGCTTGCCTGTGCTTCCACTGGCTGAATTTCTTGACAGACCAGTTATTTTGTCCCTGGATTTCACACGGCTGTAAGCAGGACAAATAGCTCTGTGGAAGAGGCTCCTCTGTATACAGTTCTGTCCCTGGGAGTGCTGAGAAACAAGGAATGTGCCTGACTTCCCCTCTCCTCTGCCTCCTCACTGTGCCCACCGCAGGCCTTTGCTCCGCTCTTACAGTGATGGCTCTCTCGCTGACACAGTTAAGCAGGGCACTGTAAAATGAGTACAGCTTGGCATCAGTGCCGATGTATGTAACAGACTGCAAATTTCACTGGCTGTGTCGCAGACTGTTAGTCAGCCTACCTGACTCCTGCAGGGTCTGGAAGTTTCTGTAGAGGGCCCCACAAACCAAGCCTTATGAGCAGGTTGACCCTGCGGACTGCTTTCCACTGGACTCCAGTTGGAGCATCCTCTAGGAAAAGATGATTTGGGGCTTGGAGCATCCTCTAGGAAGAGATGATTTTGGGCAACTGGGAGAAAGCTTCATGATACTGCTGAAAAATAGAACTTGATGGAGACTTGTTTTTCCATTCTACTCAGAGCACTATGAGGTTTAGGCATTGAACTTCAAGGACATAGGCCAAGTGGAGACAGTCCGCAGGAGACCAACAAGAACAATCAGAGCAGAAAACTGGATGCTGCAAAGACTAACCTGAATAATTCTTAGTCTCCAGAAGAGGTGCCTGGAAGAGGATATTGGCAGATATGTAAAACAGGATCCTCTGTGATGGAAAGGCTAGGAAATAATGAATTTCATTTCAATCAAAAAATTCATATGAAATGCCAGGAAAAAGTCAGAAATTATAAGGATAAAGAATGCATTGATTGGAGAGTTTTCTAATTAGATATCCTTGGAGATCTTCAGGAACGACTTCGAGAAAGATCACTCAGAAGCAGCAGTTGATCCTTTCTTGGATAGGGGAAAGGACCAGCTGACTTCCTGATGTTGTCTCCAGCACAACGCTTTTGTTTTCTATGCTCTTTGATAGGAAACGATGGGTTTTGTATGCATGCTTTTTCTAGATGGTTACGTTGGTCAGGAAGTACATATGTAGAGTGAATCCAAACGTTGCGGGGGTGGGGGGAGTGGTGGGCGTAGAAGGGTAGAGGAAGCCTGGGCAGCTTCAGACAAACTAAACTGACTGAATCCTTAGCAGAGGAGACTCCAGGCAGCTACTCACCGGTTATGCTAAGGACCCGGGCATACGCCTGAGAGTTATACAAAAAATGTTCTGCAGGTGGGATTGATGTATGTGCTGTTTTGACTTTGCCTGCACTCATTTACCTGTGTTAAATAAACAGAGAAAGTGCTCGAAGTATTGCTCTAAGATTGAATACTAAGTGGAACATTTCTTCTTTTGTTAGTAGCTTGTGTCCTTGCTTGTTAAGTCTCAGGTTGAGCAGCCAAAGGGAGTGTTTGAGACATAAATGCCGGAGGGGACTCCCACTGCTGAGAGCAACAGGCAAGCAGCTTGAAATGTGCTATTTCTACTCCTGAAAGACCACGATGATCAGAAATACAAGCTCTGTGGCCTTTCCTCCCAGCCCTCTCTTCTTTTCCCCCAATCCTCCTTCATCCCTTTGAACGGTATTCGGGAAGTTCAAAACTCCTCCTTAATTGCAAACCAGTGACCAATAAAGCAAAATTGTTCTTTTGATTTTCACTAATTAAATTAGCAGAGATCAGTGTTGGACAAACTCGCTGTATTAGTTAGTTGTAAGCTGAATACTGAGATTTCCCCTGCTTCTCTCTCTCTTTTCCTTTAGATTAATTTTTTAAATCACCCCACCAAGGTTTCTAGTCCTTGGAAAAATTGATAAAATGAGGACATAAGAGGGGATCTTACATCTACAAAGCAAGGATATCAACTCTGTCAAGATTCATTTGCCCTTTCGAAACTAAATCTATCTCTCATGAAAAAGAAAGGGAATGCTTATGCAAAGTAACAACTGCTTACACCAGACCATCCCGTATTTTTTGTCCTTTCCTCAGAAAAGCTTCCTCTGCCTCCCAAAGTCAAATCACTCAGACAAAGACAAGCTTTGTTAGTCCTAGCAAGAAACATGAGTTTCAGTGCTAAGGACAACCCAGGAAAAATTTCCTACCCCCCTTTCACATGTCTGTTAAGATTTTTAGCCCTAGCACAGCCGCTAATCACAACAGTATGCTATCACCCGGCGAGCAAGACACGGTCTTTCAACCTATACCTGGCACTTCCCAAGAAACTAACTGGAGCCAGTGCAGCTATTGTAAAGTGCTCCCTTTGCACAGCAACCGCATGACAGAGAGCTGATCTAAGTGGAACGAGCAGGGCTGGGCTTTACTTCATAACAATGCACTACAGCAATTACTGCCAGATGTTTGCAAATGTCCTGTAAGTCTCCCACCTAATGGTAACTGCTCCTTCCAAACTTTTAACAGCATTCAAAGACTGAGGGTGCTGTTTAGCTGGTGCTGGCAAGAAAGAAGAGGGAAACTGAATAGCTCTTCTTTTGTTCTTTCTGCTAGTAGTAACAGAGATGAAACCGCTTGAGTCATAGGGAAGTCCACTGAGTGGACCATAGGGTGCTACTGCGACACATGATAAGAATTTGATTTTCAGGTCTCTTATCTAAACTATGTTCTTCAGCCTCAGTAATGTGCGCTGTACTTCTATTTAGTCATGTAATTGAAAGACTGATATTTCATTGATGGGGTATGTCATAATTTTGCAAATAAAGAGCACCATACTTATTCAGATAATATTTATTAATACACAGATTAAGTGGCTCAGATAAAAGTCTGTTGACATCATTCACTAATATACTCCTGTTTGCAGGAAGAAGAATGAAATGTATTGACCACTTCATCCTGCTTTGGAAACAGCTGTTAGAGCCGTTACCTTCAATTACCTACTGAAAATGAAATGAAAGCTTAGCAGAAATATGACGTCACTTTGGAATTACGTCTCCTGTTGCTAGGGAAACCTTGGAGTTAGCATCCTGATTAGGGCAAAAATTGCTGTAACCCAGCTGAACCTTTGTTAGCATCAGTGTTCAGCAGAGTTGCAGATAGCCTATTTGTCTGGCCAGGGACAGCAATCGTCCACTGGGGTCTCCTTGGTTGACGGAACAGCCCTTTCTGATGGTGCCTCAGACAGACACCAGCTTTCGAGGATACGTAGCAGGGACTCTGTAAGCGAATTACACAAACACACCACCACTGCAATTAGATGGGTGAAAGGGAAAGGCTGATGGAGGAAGCGAGCTTAATTATGTTTAACACACACTACCTCTAGTACCAAACAATGCAGAGCTATCCAGGCCCCCAGTGCCTGCCAACCACTCCTACAAGGACACATACAGGAAGAGCAATAATAGAGAGACATCAGTCAAGTGAGAGTTTGGCAATAAAACCTGCAAAAGGACTTGAAGCAGTGGAGCAAGGTCAAAGAAAATGAGAATTATTCTAATATGCTTGTGCTTGGGCCTCCAGAAAGGGAAAACAGGTGATTATGCTGAAAACAATGGAGGCAGGAAGGGA
>NW_010398730.1:16099-17622 GCF_000710305.1 Buceros rhinoceros silvestris
TCCTTATGGAAGAAGGGGTCACGTCCTTACACCATCCTGAGGAACAGACTCCTTTACATTTCTTGAGTGTCAAGGGAACAAATTTCAGTAAATCCTAACTCTCCCATGTTCCCCCATATTGGGGAATCCTCCATACTGGGGAACCCTCTTTGAAGATCTCAGTTCAGATCTCTTCGAAAACCTGCAGCTTCACTTAGGGGACAAAAGTGGGTCCAGCACAGCACTCCTGACACTGTAAGACATTGCAGAGGGCCCTCACTTGGATAATGGCAAGAGGACAGGTTTCAGAGAAGATCAGAAGCTTCAGAAGACAAGTTAATGTTTTTATTTGTGGAGTTTGAAAGGTGTCAGGGATCAGTCTTTCAGCATAACTGGATTAACTGTGATCAGTACTCAGCTGGATTTGATGAAATAGATGCTGTTGTGTTTCTGTACTTAGAGATAACTCTGCTTCAACTTTATTTGGGGTATGACTTTTAAAAAGGCCTTCATTCTCAAAAACAATGTAAGAGAGCTACTGTATCAGATGAGAAAGATTTGGGGGGGCCATTTGTTTTTCAAAGCTTCTGTTGATACAGTGCATTATCAGTCATGCAGCCCATACGACCACTGAACTTGAGCTACATATACATCGGAGTGTAAATCTAAGAAATTATCTCGTATTTAAATGACTGCTTAAATGACTGGATTTAAATGACTGGATTACTGCCCTTTGGAAAAGAATCACTATCCTGAAGAGGACAAACACAGATGCATTCGTGACCAGAAATGCCAGAACTAAACCACTTCATTAGTTCTTTCTTCTTTAATGTTACCCAAGTGCTGACTTTTTAAAACAATCTGGGACTAATATCTCAAATATGCACAGACGTTCTTGATTCCTTTATCCACAACTTCACCACCAAAAGAAACATTATAAATGCCAAGACTGTAGGAGTGTTGAAAAGAAAATTACATTCAGAGCTCAGGAAATACTGCTTGTCTGTGTGCTTATGACGCTTCTTACAGATTTGCAAACTTCAGCACTCAGATTTAACACGTGTTAATAGTTGATCTCAGGTCTTTTTAGCTCCAGCAACTTTACTGCTTCCAGCAGGCCTCTACATCTTTCTGTAGTAGATTACACCAGGTTGTGTAAGATGAGGCAAAAAGGAAGGTGAGCCTGTTCCTTAGCTGTCACAGGTCACAGCTAAGTGAGTCATGACACCGAAATTCTCCTGGGCTGTGCACAGCGACGCGCAGTTCAGCACTTGCAGTTACGGGAGTGCTACATTTCTAAAGAGGGAACTTGAATATTCAGCTTTTTGCTCAGGCAGAAAACTCCCTTCTACTATCAGTAATTCAAAGCAAACTGTCGTCTAATTGCTAAGTGTGATGAAAGCAATTTCTTTTATTGTCTTACAACTCTGCTTTATTCATAAAAATTTTTCTCTCATATCTTTTCTTTTTTTTCCCCATTAGCTGAAGGGAAGAGACTTTGCATTGGAAAATTACGTGTGTATGTGTGTGTATATATATTAAAA
>NW_010398731.1:0-2822 GCF_000710305.1 Buceros rhinoceros silvestris
TCGCCCGGCTGCCGCCAGATGCCAGTGTTCGCTGCGCGCGAGTCCCGCTGCCCCCGCGCCAGCAGCCCGGCCCCGACACAGCCAGGCTCTCACAGGAGCTTCGTGGTGGTAGAGAGGTGGTTCCTCTTGTTTTGGATGAGGATTGGGACCTACTGTGGTGATCAAGGCGAGATCTTGTGACGCTACGCGGAACAAGAATACCCTTCCTGTGATGTGTCAAAGGCAGGCAGCATCCCTCTGCTCTTGCGCACAGGGAGAGCTACAGCCTTGTCGAAAGGAGTCAGTCAGAGCCTTCGGTAATCCCCGGAAACCGGCGGCTTCCCCAGTGCAGGGAAAGGTTTGGCGAGAATGGGGGGAGGTGTCCGGCATGCTGATCCACTGGCAGACAGGCCAAAGTAAGGTAAACCAGACCCAGCGAACAACGTTGGGGAAACTGAGGGTCAGTTCCCCATGAGATAGAGGTGTTTGCTTTCTTTGAGTGAAGTAAATTTGGTGTCCAAATAAGTATTTACGGGGAAAAAAGGTATAAATGTAGTCAATGCGTAGTGCCTGTGCACTTGAAAGGTGTTATATTTTATCCATGAGGAGTGTATGTGCCTGGCTTTGCATGACTCTGCTTCCTAAAGCCAGTTTGGGAACACATGCATTGGATTTCATGTGATGTGAGCCAACAGGTGAGGTTTGGACTTTCATATTTCCTTTATTTCATAGCTGAAAAATTATTTATACTGTGCAAAAATGCATAGCATTTCTTCAGCAAAATCCTTGCTCTAGGAGTCTTTTTATTAATAAAATGTTATTTATGATGACTTGTACTTCTAATCAAGAAAGAATAAGCACCAGAACTTAACCATGGAGGTGGATAATTTATTACTTTTTTTAGAAAAATACATTAATACCTGTTTTTCATTGTGACCTAGAAAAAAAATCTATTTCTATTGAGAAGAAGGACCTTTCACAGTTTAACTGTAGTAACCTGTGGGTATGCAATTTTCTCAAAAGTTTTCATTCATTTCTTTGGTCCGTTCCCATATTTTTTGGTAGGCATATTCCATACAAAGTTAGATGCAAAACTGTATAGCTTCTTTGCTTATGAGCCTCGCATCTCTTTAAAAAAAAAAAAAAAATAAAATCACTGTCTGATGGGTTAACATTGTTACTAGAAATACTATCTATCTATTAAAAAATCAGAATATATGACATTCTTGGAGCACAAACCAGCTTTTTCCCCAAAGGTTAATGATATGAAATGTGCAAAGTCTCAGTTCAGGCTAGGTGTCTCTGCAAAAGGTACTCTTGTCAGTGGGGAAAAAAAACCCCCAAAAGTCAGCTGTGGTTATAAAACATTCATAGAAGGGTCAGTTGTGTTTGGTTCCTTTCCCATAAATAACCCGGGGTGGTATAAAATGTTACACGATATTTCACGTTGTGATGCTTCAAAGTTGTTCATGCAGGAACAATATAGGAAGGAAACCAAAGCTTGGAGCAGTAGCTGCAGCTGGGCGGGAGCATTACCACGCAGGAATTTTACAGAGGCAATCTCCAGACACCCGTTACCCTTCAGAACAAATGTCCACAGGGCCAAGCTTTCAAAAACAGCTCAGGATTGTTATTCATTGATTTATACATCTGGCTTGGTGACATATTGCCTATTTGTCTTACAGTCGTCTTCTGAATGCGAAATAAGCCTGATTTTGAAACCCAAAGATATTTCCCAAATATCATATCAAATACATTGTAATTAGCCATTAAATCTTAGGTAGAGCACATCCCTAGATGTGCTTTCAGTTTGCTAATGTGAACCTGCACCATGTTTTGTTTAAACTGTTTAATCTATTTAATGAAAAGTAATGAGTAAAAGGAGGACGTGAATATTCCAGTGCATTTCTTGTCATTGATCATGATGGATTAAAATAGGGAATTAGTGGCTATCCTCGAGGATCACCCTCTCAGGAGCCATTTATTTGCCCTGGTCTTTGAGCTCTTAGTAAACAAGGCTACGCATTCTTTTCTAACATACACTTTAAATTAGTTACAGCTCACACTTGGAAGAGGCACATTTGCCACTGAACGTTTTTGTTTTCTCATTTCTTTCACTGATTTTTGAGGCTTTGATTGAAGACTTCCATGTTTTGCTTTTTGCTTTAGAAATGGTACTTAACATTTGTGTGTGATTAATGCAGTGGTCAATCCAAAAGAGGGTGATAGGTAGAATTATTAGCGTCTTGTCACAGAGACCAGGTAATCTGTGAGAAAGAGCACAGTTAGAAGAAGAATCAGAACCAATTTTCATCCTAGTGGAGATTTCTAAGGATATCTTCTGCAGGTGGTCAGGCCATTGGGAAGGGGCATTTCACGCAAGGGTGAAAAGAGTTGCTAGGGTCAGTCCCTGTTGATGCACATTGCTAGTGGCCAGCTTTGTCGCCCTGAGCTGAAGCTACTGATCCAAGTTAATGTTTTTATGCTCTCCTGTTGCTACTGTATGTAGCTTTGAAGTATCACAACTTGAAACACCTTCAAGCTTTTCTATGCCAGCCCATATTACTAACGGGAAAGGGATCAAATAAAAAGCATAGAGATACTGCAGTTAGCAACAGCGACATCATCGTGGGTCCCTTTCAATTCTTCTGTCAGCTTTGATTCTCCTCCTTTGCTTTATTATTTGGAAATGGTATTAAATCCTGATGAGGCAGTGTATATTTCAAGTCATCAATGCCTTGTCAGCCACTCTGAGGCCATCAAAGCTTTCTCTGGGGTACCTGGCACTAACTGCTCGTGATACGGTGTCTGGCCACAGCCTGGAAGCTATTTCAATACTGCTG
>NW_010398731.1:2911-28886 GCF_000710305.1 Buceros rhinoceros silvestris
TCCTGCCCTGTGGAGTTGGGCAAATTGCAGTATCTCTTTTTCCCCTCTCATAACTGGATTGTGAACTGGGTTTTTATAGCTGTATAACTCTTTGTGCACCTGAGCAGAATCTTCATATCGACATGCTCTTGTTCAAAGTGAAGGGTGTCATGGCTTTAATTTTCCAAATTTAAATCTCATAGAAGCTGAAGTATAGGAGCTTCAGCAGTTTGGATACTTATCCAGGTTCTCACAATTCTTAATCGAACTTGCATTTCTTGCACAGCTGAGGGATAGCCAATGATTACAGCAAGTTTAAGAAAAAACATTATGGAAGAAGACAAATATCCTTTGTATCCCTTTATAAGAACGCAGGTGTTCGTTTGTGCAGATTGTTTGCTAAATCTATTTACAGTCATGCAAGTTTGCAATGGAGTTGGTGGGTAGCAACTCTGATAAAATTGCCTGGAAATATTTATTACTCTGCCTCTTATAGATGCCTCTGCTTTCCCTTGAAATATACTTTGAGCTGGACAAGAACATTTTTTTTAAGACCTGAGATGAAAACTGGTGGAAAAAACAGTAGCATAAAACAGCAATTCTCCAGCCCTTTGGTAAAATGTGGATCTAATACCAGATACCACGTGAAGAAATGACAGGGTTTTAAATGTAAAACTACGTCTTTGGATTATTGCTGTTGATAAGTGCCTGATTCTCGGAACTAGTAGCACTATTTCTTGGAAATAAACAGTAGGAGAAGTGGTTATGTTTCTTAAATCATACCACTCCTGATTTGCTGATCGGTATACTGCACTGGAAGAATATAGGAGAGTAAGTCCTGTCCCTATTTTTGATTGTGAAGCGCATTCTTCCTCACCCCTATAAAACTGGCTTTGATTGGTGATTTCTTTAATGACTGTTACACTACCTCCTATGGCAGTCTATTAGGAGAAAGCAAGAGAACTTCAACAAATATGCTATAAAACCCCCTTTATTAAGAAATAAGACACTTTTATTCAAAAGTATCTGACCCAAGGGAAATTTTAATAAAGATAACAAAAAAGCATGAAGAGAAATTTGTTTTGGGAACTAGTTTGACTGCAACTAGTTTTGAACACTTTGGGAACATGTTGCCTCAGAAGCCGCCTCATTCCTTCAGTGGAGTGACCGCATTTGTTACATATATCTGAAAAGCCCAAAAGCCATTTTGGATGTGGAGCACAGCAGTGCAGAGATCATCGCACCCTTCAGCATCAGGTTCCTTTTGGTTTATGTTATAGCTATGAAACGTTTAAATGAGAACAAATCGTTAGGTAGAAAGCCTTCCTGCCTTAGTGCAAATAGCAACGTACTCCTGGCATGACAATACAGCAGTTGTCTGCTCTGTGCTGGAGATGATCTCATAGCTGGTTTAATCAGAGAGACACACTCTGATGGAGGACCGTAGCTACAGAAATTGTGTCTTTTATCATTTTGCCAAGAACTTCCTTTGTTGTCCTTTGGGTCACATTGCAAGGCTCATTTTGTTGCGCTAGAGTTTTCTGAGAAATCACACAAAGTTTTGTTTGTGAAGTCTCAGAAGGTTTTTCTCATGCAGGCTGGGATGCATTAAAGATATGAGAGGGCTCGTGTCATATCATACACGCTTATTTTCTCCACTGGCTGTCTGTGCCTTTCCCCCTCTGCTTTCCCCATTATCATCTTAACATTTACTCCAAATTCATCAAATGGAATAAGCAGCTATGCCTTCATACAGTGTATGTTGGAGTACGTACTAGAATATATTTTGATATGGAATATATCTGGAGTATGTTTGATAGATGAGACAGATACTGTATTTATGTGGTTTGAATACTATTACTTCAAAGAACTGGCAGTGCTCACCGAGCCACTTTCCATCATTTATCCATCATTTGTCCTGGCTAACCAGGGAGGTCCCAGTCAACTGGAGGTTAGCAAATGTGACGCCCATCCACACGAAGGGCCAGAAGGAGGATCCAGGGAACTACAGGCCTGTCAGTCTGACCTTGGTGCTGGGGAAAGTCACGGAGCAGATCATGCTGTCATATGGCATGTAGGGGACAAACAGGTGATCAGGGCCAGTCAGCCTGGGTTGATGAAAGGCAAGTCCTGCTTGACCAACTTGATCTCCTTCTATGACAAGGTGACCCATTTAGTGGATGAGGGAAGGGCTGTGCGTGTTGTCTACCTAGACTTCAGTAAAGCTTTTGACACTGTTTCTCACAGCATTCTCCTGCAGAAACTGGCTGCTCATGACTTGGATGAGTGCACTCCTTGCCGGATAAAAAAAACTGGCTGGAGGTCTGGGCCCAAAGAGTGGTGGTGAATGGAGTTAAATGCAGCTGGCGGCCCATCACAAGCAGTGCTGGGTCCTGTTCTCTGTAATATCTTTATCAATGATCTGGATGAGGGGATCGAGTGCACCCTCACTAAGTTTGCAGATGACACCAAGTTTTGTGGGTGTCTCAATCTGGTTGAAGGTAGAGAGGCTCTCCAGAGGGATGTGAACAGGCTCTATTGATGGGCTGAGGCCAATGGGTATGAGATTCACCAAAGCCACATGCCAGGTCCTGCCCTTGGGTCACAACAATCCCCTGCAACACTACAGGCTTGGGGAAGAGTGACTGGAAAGCTGCCCAGCAGAAAAGGACCTGGGGGTGTTGGCTGGCAGACAGCTGAAGATGAGCCAGCAGTGTGCCCAGGTGGCCAAGAAGGCCAATGGCATCCTGGCTTGTATCAGAAATAGCATGGCCAGCAGGAGGAGGGAGGGGATTGTCCCCCTGTAATTGGCACTGGTGAGGTCACACCTTCAATCCTGTGTTTGGTTTTAGGCCCCAAACTACAAGAAGGACATTGAGGTGATGGCGCATGTCCAGAGAAGGGCAACAAAACTGGTGGAGGGTCTAGAGAACAAGTTCTCTGAGGAGCAGCTGAGAGAACTGGGGTTGTTTAGTCCAGAGAGAAGGAGGCTCAGGGGGGACCTCATCACTCTCCACAACTACCTGAAAGGAGGTTGTAGCGAGGTGGGGATTGGTCTCTTTTCCCAAGTAACAAGTGACAGGACAAGAGGAAACGGCCTCAAGTTGCACCAGGGGAGATCTAGGTTGGATATCAGGAAAAATGTGTTTACAGAGAAGGTGGTAAATCATTGCAATGGGCTGCCCAGGGAAGCGGTGGAGTCCCCATCCCTGAAAGTATTCAAAAGCCGTGTAGATGTCGCATGGAGGGACATGGTTTAGGGACCCTGGCAGTGCAGGATGAGCAGCTGGACTTGTTCCAAACAAATTATTCTGTGCATTAAAAATATCCACAGGTGTTGTAGAAAATCCCTTCGAGTCCAAATCATATTTGTATTGTGTTCAACAGAAAAACTCCAACAGATTTTGAAGGTACTGTATCAGAGCCTGTGGGAACGAATCCTCTTCCTTAAATCATTTTTCATGTGTTTCTATGTACGACCTCTAAACTTCTACATGACTTTATGGAACAGCAAAATATTATATTTATTGTGCAAATAGCAATGGAAGGCAATGCACTGTAAAAGTAATCTGTATGAAAAGTTTTATTTTCTAGGGTATGCTGTTCGCTTTGGCGTTATCAGAGTCACACAGCAATTCAGCAGATTTATGGCTTCAGTGAAAACTGTGATGACATACCCTTGCACTACTTAGCCCTCAGTGCAGCACCTGGGCCTGTGTCTAATACTTGATAACCAAATTATCCACAAAGTGATATAAAACACATTTTGATTTAATGTAAGAGCAGATTCTTCTGTCAGTTAGTGTAAGTTAAAGGTCCATAGGTGCTTGATCCAGCTTAGGCAGGCTTTTATCTCTGAGCATCCAGCCTGGGCAAGCCCCGTGTTTGGTTGCAGTCCCATTGCCATCCATGGGGTTCAACACTGGTGCAGATCTCTAAAGCTTATTGGTGCCTTCAGGAGGTGTAAATTACAAACAGCTATTCAGATAAACCATGCTCGGTTCCAGTTTCATGAGCCACAACTCTTCTTTACTCCTGGTGAATATGTTTCTTCCTATGTGTTGCTATATCTCTGGGAAGTGATGGCCTGTATTTCACCTTGAGAGAGTCATGAGAATAATTGCATCTCTTGGGGATACTTTTCCCCCGAATGCCATGCTAGGAATTTATTAATATCTCTTGGATAGGCCAGAAGAATGTGGAATGTGCATACTGACAGGACATTTGGAGCCCAGAGGAGGGCAAGTGAGGAGAGAGGCTGAGCCAATGGAAACCCTCTTCCTTGCGGGAGGTAGGAGTGATGGAATTTGCTGTGCTTTCATATCAAGCCTCTTCTCTATTTTGCTAGTGGCATCCCTACACAGTATTATAGCATCTGTACCCAACCCTTTAACCAATGTCATCCTCTTTTGTGTGACCTTGGGGCAATTCTGGGTGAAAAGCAACTGGAACTGATGATACGGTTTCTTCCTGAACTTGCAAGACATAAAACCAAGCTTAAAAACAAGGAGGCAAGAAAGAGAACACAGATGTCTCTTTAATGTTTGGTTTGTTTATATAATTTTAGCTGTGATTTATGCTTTCACTTTTGTGTTTCTCTAGTCCTGCTTGAAGCCCCGTTGGTTGTTACAAGTTCTCACTGATTAAAAATACAATCTATTTTTCTGGCAATTATTTTTAGGCTCCCTACATTGTGTGGTCTAACTGTGGGTAGACTTTATCAGTTGTGTGTTCTTTCATGTGCCTCCTATTTCTGCTAAATGAAAAAAAGCATATTAATATGCATTTTATACTCTTTAGTCACAAACCCATGCGGCTGGGGTTTGGTTGTTTTTTTTTTTTTTATTTTAAGCATGGATTATTTGTCAATGTTATCAGTATTGTTAAGAAAAATAATTGTTGTCTTCACTGTCCTTGTAGCCCTTTCCTACTTGGAGCATTTATTTAATTCCCTGGAGAGTGTTACAATTCAAGCAATTATTGGAAATACTGGAAATATCTAAGTGAGGACAGGCTCCTTGGGAATATCTGTTTATATACACATATATATACGTGTATTTCCAGTTAGTGAGCCATTAATAAGAACTCCTTGAACACAGTGTTTCATCTAGTCCGTGTCTCCCTTGGTGGCTTATGAAAACGTCAAGGGAAACAGCATTAAAAGCCTTGCTCTGCTCAAACTGTATGACATTTACTGCATCTCTGCTATCCGCTAGACGTGCATCCTGTTACAGGAGAGCAGATTTGTTTGGGGTGACTTGTGCTTATCTTTTAGTCTAATTTAATTTATTTCTGTAAAAAATACTGACCGTTCCCTTCAGTAGCATTACACCCCTCCTTTCTCCAGTTCGTGTTAGGCTTCTGTTTCAAACTTGCATCTCTCAGTGTTTGCTTTAGTTCTTGGTACTTGCTTTTCACTCCTGTTCAAGTATTGTGGTGAGATAACATTCTTCCTATCACGTTTCTGGTTTGTAAGGTGCGAGGGTTGTGTTTTGTTTGGTTGGGTTTTTTGGTCGGGATTGACTTTGTCTCATGTTAGTATGTTAAAAGCATTTATTACTTGCAGAGTTATACGTGAATATGAGTTTCAGCTCTTTGTGAAGTGACCTCAATGTGATATATCTTCATCTTTATTCTAGACCCTAGAAAAGACAAAGTTCTCAAAATCTAAAGCTATACATGAGACATTTGTTCTTGCTGGAATAGCCCTGCTATATTTTGTGTCTTTATCAGTCACAATCAGTAACAGTTTGAAGCCTGAAGCCCTTGCTAACATAGGCAGAATGCCACCAGTGTCCTTGGGAACTTTGCCTTTAAAAATGATCAAGAAAATAACGTCAAGATTTCTGTCTTAAGTAGCTGAATGGGCAGTTGGGCAGAGTGGTATTCAGGTTGTCAACCCCAAGTTTCTTTCCCCAACCAAGTCAGAGAGCTTGCTGCAATTACTGGGACTTAAAGGGTTTGGCTAACTGTGGGATGCTGAACACTCAAAACTCCCATTAATTTGAGAGGGAATTGTCGCTCTCGGCCTTTCTCTGGATGAAGCTGTATATATTTCTAGCTGAATTGCTCCAGAGACCTGGCAGAGTCTGGAGGGCATTTTCCTAGGCTGTTACACAACATTTTGCTCACAAATATGCAGAATATTCCCAAAGGATTAAATGTTATTGGCAATATGGCACACCCTCCCACCCAGCCCCAAAGAATAATGTCTATTAAACCCATTTTAATTAGTTATGGTATTATAGATCCTGAATATTGCGTAGTCACAAAACCGTTGTGAAGCCACTGTCCTATCCCATTTCTCCCTAAGAGGCCTTTGATGCTCTTGGTCCTATTCCGCGGCTCACCAGTGTTATTCAAGTCATTTTTCAGGCTTTGCAAAACCCGCCCTCAGGCTCTCAACTTCTTTGAACATGGCTCAGCTTTTCCAGTCTCAGAGTCCTTTCTTCATACTCTGGAAGACTGTTGTGAAACACATTTTCTGCATTCTCGTCCCTTCAAGGGCTTCCATATTGAAATGTTCTCCAAAACGCTTTATTTGAGTATAAAGCTCAAAAGTTCTGAAAACTCTGGTTTTATAAACTCCCAAGTAGGACCTTAACGGGGATCATACTCTGCGGGGTTTTTGAAACAGCAGGCTTTTGGGATAGTTTAATCAAAAAATATATTTTCAGTGAAACGTTTCTTTTAAATAAAGTGTATGCCTCTTACAACAGTCGCAGTACTTCACTGGAAAATAGTATGTTTCTTATTCTTCTTATTTTGGGCATTTAGTAAAATGCACTTAAGGTATTTTTCTGAGGAAATTTACATTCTGCACAGCTCCTACTTGTTTGATCAGCCCTAGTATTGAAGTCTTGGAAAGAGCGAGAAAAGGAGAGTGGCATTTTAGGGAGAAAAAATAATTGGCTAGGTAAAACTTTTTTTTAGTTGGAAAAGGAGGTGAGGCAATGGATGGTTAGGAAGAAGAGCTCGCAATTTTACTTGTTTGAGCCACAGAAGGCTGATACATGCGGGAGCTGTCTTCAGCTGGAACACTTGTTAAAAAGATGAAGATTTAGCTTAACTGGAAAAAAGATTTGAGGGCTGTGTTAGCTCTTCAGTGGTAAAAATAAAGTAGGTTTTGTGTTTACCTGTATGTGCTGGTTTTGGCTGGGATAAAGTTAATTTTCTTCACAGTAGCTTGTGTGGGGTTATGTTTTGGATTTGTGCTGGAAACTGCTGATAACACAGGGATGTTTTCATTATTGTTTAGCAGTGCTTACACAGAGTGAAGGCCTATTTTGCTTCTCACCCTGCCCCACCAGCCAGTAGGCTGGGGGTGCACAAGAAACTGGGAGGTGGCACAGCCAGGACAGCTGACCCCAACTGCCCAAAGGGAGATTCTGTAGCATATCATGTTGTGCCCAGCATGTAAAGCTGGGGGAGGAAGAAGAAAGGAGGGGAGGTTCAGAGCGATGCCATTTGTCTTCCCAAGTAATGGTTGCGTGTGATGGAGCCCTGCTTTCCTGGGCACGGCTGAACACCTTCCTGCCGATGGGAAGCAGTGAATGAATGCCTTGGTTTGATTTGCTCTTGCATGCACAGCTTTTGCCTCACCTATTAAACTGTCTTTATCTCAACCCATGAGTTTTCTTACTTTTACTCTTCTTATTCTCTTCCCCATCCCACTGGAGGGGCGTGAGTGAGCAGATGTGTGGGGTTAAATCACAGTATGTTAGTGTTTTTTCACTGCTGTATTTCCCTCCCTTCACAAAAAAAAAATTACATACAGTGGATGAAAGCAGAATTTACCTTTAAAGTCTGAGCTGATGGAAGGATCTTCTGAATGAAAGACATTTAGGCTGTTGGTCCCTTTCCCTCTACATATTTAGAGGTACAGGACGCATGAGTATAAATTCTTGGCAGCTGGGAGCTGTTTGTTTTTGGAGAACTGGAAGCTCTTTGAAAACTGCAGGAGTAGATACGTTTCTGAAGTTTTATTTCATTGTTTAGCTTCCTGTCATCCAGAAGTGCAGTGTTTACTTAAACGTTATACAAGCTCAGTGTTGTAAATTAACAAGTACTGTTGTAAATTAGGAGTCTTGGCTTTAAATTGCTGGACTTAATGTTATAATTGAAAACAGCTCTACAAATGCTCAGCTGTCAAGTCCTAACTTTATAGAAATACCTTTGTTTCATAACGTGCCATTCCCAGGCTGTTCTGAAAGTGCATGGTGATAAACCTGAGGTGTATATTTGACTTTTTGTGATCAAATGAAACCTGACACATAAATCTGAGAAATCTTTGCAATCCAGGATTTGATACCAGCAGTGCATGTTCTTTTTTTTTTTGAGATGTGTGTAGCTCCTATGTAAGGTCTTTGTATTAAATGGATGTACAGTCACAAGAATTAGGTTTTGTAGTTAAGACTGGTTTTTCTTTCTGAAACAAAGTATCACATTGGCATTCATATTTCAGGTCATATTTCTCCTTCATGCTGCATGAAAATACTGTCATAATAAGAGATGGAAGATCATGCAAGATATAGGAAAATGTTGGGGGTAAGGTAGCTCTATGAGTGCTCTAAATGATACGTGTTTTGCCAATGAGATGTGGTGGAGTAGAAGGAACAAAAACAAGCCAGGACACTTAATGTTGTTTCAAACAGTACAACTGCAGGAGAATCAAATAGGTAAGAGGCAGCAAGGCATAAAACTAAAAAAATGTGGGAAGATCTTATTAGCTAGGAAGACTTTGATGTGCACTCTTCATACAATGATCTCTGTTCTCACTTCCATTTAAAAAAGAATGTACACGTTTTATCCATATCTGGTGGACGTGTTTATTTAAGAGGAGAGCAGAGCACGAACAGTGGGAGTAACAGGACGGACAGTTACCATATGGAGATCCTTACTGGAGAGTAGGTGACGTGTTTTCTGTAAAGAAAAGAGATTTGAAGTAAAGTTAGAGGTTGCTTTAAATAATGTTGCTTCAGTGATGATTTTCCATGCTGAACTCATCACCAAAGAAGTGGGGAAAAAAACCCCGAGTGAGTTAAAAAGGCAAAACCCCTTTCCTGAAAGGTCACTGAGGTAGGGAGAAAGTGTTCAGTGGTGGATCCCACCAGGAAGAGGGAGGTCCCGTGATTTGGTGAGGGTTAATAGTAAACAGTGAATAAAATTTTAATTAATCACTTTGGTAAATGGATTTCAGTTTTTCCCTTGTTAGTTCTCTAGCCTACAGCTGAGAGCAATCCTCTCATCCCAGGCACTAAGCATCAGGCATCACTCGATACCCGAGATGTTTCAAAAAGTAAACAAATGTGTTCCTTGTTTCTCTTCCCATTATCCTGGAGTGTTAGATTTTGAGGTTATTGCATTTGGGGAGGGTTGGTAGGGAGGGAACATGCCATGTGTTGCTTTGTTTTGTTGAAGAGATGGCTCATGCATTTTACTCCAATTCCTGAAGAGATGAGTTCCCACAGTTGTGTACATCCTGTCATAAACTGGGACTAGGCTCTGGGCAAAATTGCTGGTATTGCTGCTGTTGCAGTTTCGCAAATCATGAGACAAATAAAATTAATTTTCTATTTATTTTCTCATATTTGAAATTACAGAGGCAGTTGATGTGCTATTTTTCCTTTTGTACATTAAAACCAACCAGTTTACCTTACATGCATGGTACCACATGCCATGAGGTGTCACTCCTCCTTGTCAGGAAAAATGGTATGTTTCCCAGCTGTCTTCTGCTTTCCTTTCTACAAGAGAACTCAGCTCCCATCCTGTACCTTGGAGCAGGATGTGGCTGAGGCTAAAACCACCAAGAGTGATTTTTGCAGCTTGGAATTTCCCCATGGCTCTTGTGTCCATCTCCTAAGTATAGCAGAAGAAAAAAATGTTTGTCTCAGCAATTGCTTTTGTTAAGGGATGATTTGAAATGGTGAACACTGCTGCTGTGAACTCAGCTTCATGACATCGAAGTGTTGCACCATGATTTGATTGCTGAGCAACTGCTCACTTTGTTAGCTATTGTCAAGAGTTTTCTGTGTCACATGTGTCTTCAGGAGATTAAGGCATTTTGCGTGAGCTGCTGTACACTATCCTTCATTTTCCATGGCAAATAAAATGCTCGTTAAACCGCAAGGGCCTCTGTTAGAATGAGGTTACCTGTGGAGTTTTGAGGCAGTATTTACATGACTTCTCCAATGTGAATCTGTTGGTGACTATTCCTATGTCGAATAAAGTCAAGATCTCTCAAGTACTAGTCTTTGCATAGAAACAGACCTTTTTTACATTAGGTTGTAGAAGCTTCAGTATTAAATTCTTGCACATACAAGAAGGCAAAGGCATTTTAAAGATCAGAAGAAACCTACAACTTTTTTTGAAAACTGTTTAAGTAGACTTCTTACTAAGAAAAATGATGTAATTCTTGGCCTCCTTAGAAGGGAGTCTAGTCAAATAATTCTATTTTAGTAGCCAAATAAAAAACCAAACAAACAAACTAGGTTAATGTTCAGTATTTAAATAAAATGCTTACAATTAGTGAAATTTTTCAGCAGGCTCCAAAATTGTTTATAATGCAAAGCTGGCACTCAAGTATGCTCAGTTCTGGTGCAAGTCTAACACACCTTAAATGAATTTAAACCTTTTTCCTGTGGGTTTTTTTTTTTCTGTGATAGATTAAATGTAGCATTGGTCTATGCACGCAGCTGTGGCTGGCATCTGACATAGCAAAGCGTGTAATCAGAGTTGTTACTAGGGTGAGGAACCATCACTTCTGAAAGTCACAGCTGTGAGTTTTCATCCTTCAGGGTGTCTTGAGTTTTCTCCTAAGCAGTGCTAACCATCAGACCTTCACAGCACTCCCAGCTCTGCTTTCAGTGGGGTTTGTGGGACTTGATTTATCAGTGGGAAACAAGTATTAATCTTGTTGAGAGCTGTGATTTCAGAGACTCTTCTCTGTGCCATCCGTTGCTGATTGTTCTGACTCCAGAAGTTTGTTCCAGTGCCAGAGTACTACTGATGCTGCTTTTTTGTGGGGTAGTGAATGAGATCATTGGCCAGTTCTGGGTTAAAATAACCCTTTTTGCATTCATTTGTGTAAGATTACTCTTGTAAACACATGTGCATATTTATGTTTGCGTAAAATTGATTCCTTCCCACGTGGTCCTGTGGATAGCTGAGCCACCTCAGCAGAGAGGTGGCATGGGAAGAAAGCAGCAAGAAGGAAGAGTTGCCTAAGCTGGCTCTGATGCTATCAACAGAAAGGCTGGAACTGGAGCTTCAGCGTATAGGTCTATAGCATGTTGGATTTGGTGGCCACAACAAACAATTTCCTTGTTCCTGCTTTGTCCCACCAACGTTCAGTGACTTCCCCTATCTGATATGCAATCTGAGCTTATTTCCTAGTGTTAGTAGTAACATTGCTACTGTGCTCATAGACTTCAAAGCAGAGCACATAAAACATAAAATTGGTCTACATTCTTATGACTTTTTGTGTGAATTGTCTGTCTTGTATGAAACGCTTTTAAGTATTAGAATGCAAGAGAGAAAACACTAGAGCTTCCTGGATATTATGTGTCTAGTAGTCATCTTTCTAGCTTTATTTATTTTATGCATCAATGATTTTACTTAAGAAACAAGGGAAGAAATGTACGCTTTGCCTGCAGTCAGAAGAGCAGTAGAATGCACCTGAGCTATAAGAGACGGGCTAGCCATTGCTGCTTGGAGCCCTCCGGGAACCGATTTACCCTGTGCTGTCCCAAGAAATTTACACTCCCCTGCCTACACTCTCTACTTAGCTTGTACTACAGGACTAAGTATTGACCTTATCCATTTCCACTCTTTTTCGGCCTTTGTTTATGGCTCAGAAGCAGTACATGGAGGGTGGACGAGCTTATATTTTTTCATGCTTGTATTAGCCATTGGCTCTAGATCAAGAAACATGTGAACAACATTTATTAAATATGATCAATTGCAGACCCATAAGTTCTCATCATTTCCACTAACATTTTTCCATTTAAACTCTTTATTCTCCCTTCTGTGACCTCAAAACTGTAATTTATCACTATCTGCTTGCATTTTTGAACATTTTTGATGTTATAGACAGATATTTGTGAATGTCCAGAGCTTAGATCAAGCCATGTTGGCAGATCCCAGTCTCCCAGCTCCTTGAATGTGACCTTAGGGACTATTTTTACAAAAGGGACCATTCAGTTCCATGAAAGCCAAGTCTATTTTTCAGGGTTACAGGCTGGAATTTATGCCTTTATTGAGCTGAGTAGCAAGCAGAGCATGTGGAAACTCCCACTGAACGAGCCGGAGCAAAGGGTGAGGGATGCCTCTGCTCCAGCACACACACAGGATGCTGATCTGACACAGTCCGTTCTCTCTCCCGTGCTTATTTTATAATAATTTGAACCACATTATGCCTGGTGATTTGTTAAATTTGCATTCAAATTTGACTCCAAAGCTGAAATTGTGGCCAGGCTAAAGTCATCTGGAGTTTTGCCTTTGGCTTCAAAGGGCCACAGTTTTTTTCCAGGTCTACAATTGCACGAGTGATTTGAAGGAACACTTTTTCAGCTCTTCTGCAGAGACAGGTCTATTTGATGTACAGTTCTCTTCCATGGCAGCAGAATCTTTTTTTTCTATGAGGTTTCTGTGCTCCTCTTGCTTATTCCTTCTCCTGAAGTCATAAATCTCTGTTTAGGGCACCAAAATCCTTCTCCACAACAGCTGGTATTGATTTTAAAGATGCTCCAGGTAAAGAAAAAGAGTCAGTGGAAGAAATATAATTACTGTTGGCAGACATTTTCCCCTAGATATTAAAAAAAGAGAAATGGATCTTTTCTCTCTGTCATGCTTGTTTGTAAGAACAAAATGCATACAAGAAATCTCACCCTGTCCCAGAGCAGTGACCAGAGACACTTACCATCACTGCTCCATCCTGCAGTACAAAAGCCCCTCTGGAGAACATAGGAGAAGTAAGACAACTGCAAAACAAACGTAATGGGAGAGGGATGCCGGACTCCCCTAAGGAGTGATATCGTAGATCTGTTTTTATGTAAGTTTTAGAAGTCACTTACAGTAACTTTTAGAACAACGCGTTCCCACTGCAGTCTCTGTGGCTACCTAACTCAGCAAATAGGCAGGATACTTAACTTTCCTTATTCCTTCCTCCACTCTCCAATTGTTCTTGAGGCCCTGGTTATTCTTTTAGCTCGAGTAATGTTTGACAGTTCAGTAATAAAACAAAAGACAACCTTCTTTTTTTTTTCTTTTTTAATCCAGACAATTTAATACAATAAAGCAGCAGAGACATCAAAGCAAAGAAACTATATACACTGTACAAAGCATTGGGAATCTGTTCTCTTTTCAGAATTTTGACATGTGCTATGTAGTGTGGTTACAGCTATTAAGAAAATACAGACATCTTTCCATGCTGTCCTCTTGCTATTTAAAACAATCATGTGAAATCTGTTTTGATGCTGCGCAGAGACACATACAGCTTTATTGCTGGCTTCCAGTGAAGGTAGGTAGAGTATGTTGGCCTTGTACTTCATTAGAGCAAGAGCATGGCAGTTAATTCTGAATGAGAGACATAGGTTAGATTTATGACGCAGTACAAGTTCTGTGTGTGCAGGCTGCTTTCTTGTTCCATCTTCAGAGCTCTGCTTAACTTCTTTTGAAGCACATTTGATTATAATTTATTGCCTGGGGAGGGTGTTTTCGGAGACTTTCCTGTCCTACACCATAAGACATAGTTAGGACTGCTATTGAGACCTCATACAGAGACGCACAAGATCTGCCCTTATGATCTCTCTTATCTAGAGGGCAGCATGTAAGTCTGTGCCAGCATCATCTCTAATCAGCACAACAGTTCCTGGAACAGTTGATGGAGGGTACAAAGGTTCTAACATTGCTCCTAATTTTTCAGAAAATGTCTCTTTTATGGACAAGGCGATAGTTCATAAGACTCCCAAACCTCCATCTACCTTCAAGAGGTTAACATACATACAGGCTGGAACACAGTGGGTGACATAATTCTGCCATCTCATGAGGAGAGGATGAGCTGTAAGTTGTGTCTTCTGCTGGGATTCCAAATGTAACCGTTAACTCAGGTGTGCTATTATTATTGCTCTGCTCTGATGGGTTTATGTCAGAGCCTCCTGGAAGGCAGGGTGAGCTGCAGGGGCTCAGTAGCTCTGAAACCTACATGCACAATTTTTTAATTTGGGGCGTGGACAATCAAAAAGAAATTAAAAAATTACTAAAGTCATTCAGACAAAACTGCTTATCTTGGGTTTTTTTGAAAGTTTAAGTCCATCTTGGTAACCAAGATGATTATGCTTATTGGGCTCAAGATATTTTGATAATTATCAGCCCTAAAAGTGTTTTACAACAGTGGTGAGACAGTGCTAGCAGACTACTAAATGTTAAATTAACAGAAGAAAGAGGTGAATGATAGGTGATGTGCTATTTTATTTAGCGCTTTATAAATTAATTGTTTTGCCATATTGCGTTGCCTGTTTGCAGGTTTAGGTGAGATTATCGTCATGAGTAATGCCTTAAGATCATGGGAGAAACATTTTCACACAGAGTTAGTAAGGTGACAGTGGTAATTTCCAAAGATCTGCTTCTCACTTAGATGGGAAGGTGAGACATCGAGACTGATATTAAAAACAAAAAAAAACCCCAAGAAACAAATTTATTTGTAAGAATGATGTGTGCACACGTCAGGTCAAGACTCTCTTAGCAAGATTTCCAAAAGCACTGAGTTATCTTGGGATCACGAAGTTTCTAGTTTGGAAGGGATACCTGGTAGGTAGGGAAATCCAGCAAGCAATACAGAATAGATGGTCTTCCTTCCTCTCAAGTATAAATGTAGTTGTACCTCCCCTCAAACTTGTTCTGATCGCTGGGTGAAAGCTTTGGAAGTAAACATTCATCCGTCATGAAGGCTTCTAATGTCAGTAGTAAAACTTTGTGGGTTTTTTACTTTGGTTATGACCCATGATGGGCTACACAAAGAAAGGAGACCATATTTGGTAAGAATTGGACTTTGTAGCTAACAAATTTTATTCCTATAAATAATGTATTCTGTTGCTATAAAGTATTGGCTAAATAGCCAGGCTAGACACTGGCTAAAGAGATAGGCATCCACCACCACCAAAACTGTGAATCGGACAGAGGCGATGTGAGCAAAAGAATGGGGTTGTTTTCATCTCGAATCTTTAGATGGATTCCTGAGATTATTTGGTGCTTTTTCAGCCACTGAAGTTCCCACTGGATTCTGATTTGTCTTGATCTGGCCCAGTCCAAACATCATTACTTAATCTTTTACATACTCCAAGATGTCACTTGGATTACCAACCAGACTGTGCTATGCTGTCAGTCGTAATTTCCCCTGGAATAACTACTCTGCTGCATCCAGATAACCATCTGCATATGAAGATCATTTGCTGTTGCCCAACATGGAGAACTTCCAACTACTACTCCAGTTGGGATGGTGAGGTTTTCAGACAGCAGCAGTAACTCCTACACAAACTCTGGCATAGAGCAGATAGACTTACATTAAAAACATTCATAATCTGCAGCTATTCCCTGTGGAAAGGGGATTTTAGGACTGATGCATCTTTTTAGGCAGGTGAACCCATAAAATGAGGCTGAAAAACATGTAAGACACCGGCTAAGTGCACAGCTGAACCTCGCATAGCTGAGGAAGGACTTCGTGGAAGTGCACGGGTCAAGAGTTAATGGCTGGAAAATACGCCAAAGCCTAATGACTGGAAAATACATTTTCTATGCTGCTTCTTTGGTATAAAGCTGGTGACATGGCAGAGTCGTGAGTAACGGTTTCTTGTACTGCTAACTTGGATACAATGGTTCCTCATTTGTCACAAAAAAATTCAATTAACATTTCAAAAAGGCATTTTATACTTTTCAGATGGAAGTGACATTCCAACTGTAATCTGTATGTCAGCAGCTAATTTTCCTGATGTAATTTCTGAACATATTTAGAGAAATAGGATTAATATTAAACTTCTCTTTTTTTGGTTGCTTTCAGAAAAATTGTAGTGCAATTTTTATTAATTATAGAGAATGATAATCGTTATCATAAATAGGAATCACGTTCTGTGCATCTGTAACTTGTATGAAGCGAATAGGACACTCCATTATTACCGCTGGCAATAGCAACAGCAATCCTTATTCTTTTCATATGAATCAGGCTTTATTAGAGTCAGGCCAAATATTATGTACTATGACAGAGTAAGACTTTTTAAGGATACAGGTAATATGAGGCATTGCAGGGGCACGAATGAGCAAAATGGAACTGTGACAGCCTTGGGCAATCCTGTGTTTTAATCCAATCCTGTACCTTTTAAGCAAGTGCTGAACTTTACTCGTGCGAATAGTGAAGCTGCTGATTGAGACCTGAATTATCTAGCTGGAATGAGAGCATTGCTTTAAGGTGGGAGTTGTCAGCCTGTGAGGTGGGAAGCACATGTGGCCCATGAAATATCCTGAGGTATTTAAAGAGAGCCCACTGAAGAGGAAGGCAAAGCATCCACCGGCCGGTTGCTAGTGTGGCATAAACCTGCCACAAGCACTGTTTCCTCAGCACCAGAAGGGCTCCATTTCCAAACGGCTACTGTGTAAAAGTGGACAGATGATCCAGTCCAAAAGGGCATGCTACAGAAGATCCTTGCCCAGGACCTCATGACAGAAGACAATCAGAGATGTGCCGCAGGCCGCTTCACTCTGCAGTGTTTAGGTAGAGCTGGTTATTTCCAAAGCACGGAAAAGCACATCCAAGCCGTAACAGTACTGTGTGTATTAGTACAATTATTACAGCTTCTGAATTGGTAACTTTCCCTGCATTTATTTCTTGGGTTGGCATTCTTTTCCCCCCAAGTGATGTGAAAACTCTTATGAAAATATCCTTGATGCACTGAGCCTTTGACACTTAGCTGAAGCAACAAGACTTCTGTAGTTCCAAAGTCTAGCTTTGCTTTAGATGTTGCTTTCTGCGCTAAGTATTTGTGTTCCCTAATTCGGGATATTTCATTTCCTGTCCTCAAAATAGTGAATCAGAGCGAACTACATGATTCAGAAGGTTTCAGATCAAAACAGGTTGAATACCTTTGAGAGAAAAATAGCACACAGTAGCGCAAAGAAGCATCTCTCAAATGAGAATTCTCCACCTAGCAAGGTGCAGTTGCTGAGTAGCTCACTAGAGGGCATGTGACCGTACTTTACAACCCCGAAGATAAAGAAATTCCGATCTGAGAGAAAATTAGAGACAGGAAAAAATAAAAACTACGAATAAGCTACAGCTGTATTGCACATAGCAAATGTTAAGACTTGAAGCCCATTTATTTCAACTGCTCATTCGAGTACATTGTTTGGAAAGAAGGTTAGATTAGTCTTGTAGTATGCATTTAGTGCCTTTTCTTTACCAGGGAACTGAGGCAGAGGTATGCTCTGCAATTTTCCCTGAATCAATTTTAACCACTTTGTTCTTACTGTTTTTTCTTAATTTCTCTGAAAAAAAAAATGTAGGTACCATACTGATCCCTTCTTATGGAAGCTGCCAGAATAAGCAACTCCGATATTCACTATAAATATTTCGGGATATCTAACAGTTCTCTTTGTAACCGCTTAATCTTGTACACATGTTAAAGGAAATAAATTTTTAAAAACAATTATCTTAGATTTAAGTTTTCTGTAGGCAATAGAACCTAGATGACTTGGTTATTTTTAATATATAAACTATGTCTCTACCTTGGAGCTTTAAAATACAGAGGCATTTGGGTCAGTTGTTTTCATCTGCTGTATAAACAACCTCTAAATCTCCTGAATTTCCTAAGTATTTCCAGTTGCTTTAAATTTTGGGGTTAAGAAAAAGGCATAATCCAAGTAAGTCTAGAAAAACCGGTATCCCCCTCAGTTTTCTGTCACGTCTCTTACTATGCCTGAGTGCAAAGCCCCTTATTTCATTTTCAAATGTAACAACTTTCTGTTTGCCGAAGCGAGAGGATACAGGTATAGTACCGATCAGTTAAGAACAGATGATGAATGAAATATGGCAGAAGGCATGCTTTGGGAGTCCTGGCCCAACTTTTGGACTTCTTTACTTAGGTTTTGTTTAGGTCAAGCTCTTACTGGTGCAAACAGAACTCTGTTGAGAAGTAGCCTGTGTTTTCCCAAAGCATCATTCTTCATCATCTCCTAGCTCCAAGAGTTACATCTAAAAGAGAGCAAGCAAACAAAAAATAATGGTCCAGTAATTCTCTTGGACTTAGCAGTGAAGAGCCCTGCAGAGGGACTCTGTAACTTCATTGCTAGCAGAGGTTGCTTGTTACATTTCCCATTCATGTCTAAAAAGGTGAGAGGTGAAATGTTTGCGTGGTTTGTGAGGGGCCACTGAAACCGGCCAGCTCTTCTCTGGCATGCGGTTGAGTTGAAACACATCTGCTATTTTTTTTCTCCCTGACCCACGTCACTGATGGTGCCATCGCTCTCTCAATTTTTCATTTGTATGCTCAGGGTACCAGTGTCTAGTCAGCATCCTGCCCCTACCTGAGCTTCCGAAGTTCTTCACTTTGCCTTCCACCCCTGACATGTGCACTCTCATTTCTCTGGGCTTGCTCCTCTGCTCAGCCACTGAGTCACCCTGGATCTGCCTTCTCACAGCTCACATGGCTTTTCTCTCCTGCACTTAGTACTCTCTTTGTGCATGGATAACCATAGGTTTTACAGAGGTAAAACCACAGTGTGTAGAGAATGTTGAAAACACAGTGGAGATAAGAAGCTGCACTTTGGACGTGAAATAGCTAGAAATTAGAATAAGTTATCCTCTTTAATAATTCCTTGAGGTTCTCTTTTGCAACAGTGCCTGTAAAAAGCCTCTGAAAGCTGATATGGCTGAATCACAAACTAAACTTCAATAGCTTTATTCTCCTCCCATTCCCTTCATATGCCATTTTAAACAGTCTCCTGTTGGGCTAGAACCTATGGTGATACCTGTACTGCAGGCTGCAGCCTAGTGTGCAGGTGTGGCTTTGAAATGGTGAGTATGAGCATCAGTCTGGTGCTGGTAGCAATCTAGGTAGTGCAGCCGTCAGCCCAGGGCAAACCACAAACCCGCTTGAATAGCAGGCCAGGTTAACCTGCTGTCTTCTGCAGCCAGCACCAAGCCAACTTGCTTAAAAATAGCTCTTGTAGCTTGATATGACAATTCCATGTGTTTGCTTAGTCATAGCCACCATCCAGAGAAAGGACATGAAGCTGGCCAGTGCTGCCAGGTGGCATAGCACAGCAACTGGGAGACGGGGACAGTTGTCACGGAGCCTCTGCAAAGCCTATTTGTCATGCAGTGAAAGTCCCTGGATACTTTCTTCATCTCATCTGCATTAAGACAGAAAACAGCTGTGATTAAGATGAAGCGCTCCAAAATTGTATTTTAAGTCAAATAGTTACATTAATGATGGACTGATATCAACCATCCCCCTACGCTGCCTTACGTTCTGTCTTGGTAAACACAGCAAACTTAATTCTGTTCAGCCATAATTCAGAAAAAAAAAAAAAAGTTAAAAAAAAGCAGCAGGCTCTTTATTGAAGAGAAGAAACTCTGTGTATCAAACTAGCAAGAAATATTTTTTCCAATATTGTTTCCCTTATTAAAGAACCCCTTTCTGCATCTGCCATGAAGATTTGGATGGTGGGTTGAGCTCATGCTGAAAGTCAGGGTGGCCTACATCAGAAAACTGCATTTCACAGAACATTTGCTATTGATATGTTGGGAAAGTGTCAGACTTGTGGGAGGACTGGAGAGTATTTGCATGATACATTAATAAGAAACAGTTTAGTACACTAGATTGCTAAAGCATGGTTAATTTTGAAGCCAAAGCCCACACATTCTTAACTTTGTTTCCCAGCTGAAGAGCCAGTATGTGCATGTATTCTACAGGAACTAGCGTGTTACGCTTTGAAAGTAAACCCAGTGTTCAGAAAAATCCAAAATTGAGCTAACAGCACAGCATATAGGCATCACACAGGATATTCTTTAAAGCTGTAATGTAGAAATGTCAGAACGCTTGATACCTTTATTTGCAGCACGTGTGTTTTGAGAAAGCAGGTTATATATGTCCTTGCCTTACAAGCCCTGTGAAACTGAGAGTTCCATTTGCCTTGGGAATCTCGGTATCTGACAGCCTTGCAAGAGGTCTGCTCAACAATTCTGAGGTTTTAAAAGGTCCAGGGACATACGCTCCTCTCCTTTAGTTTTGAGGGAGCTGCTTTTTGAGACTGCTCTCTTCATCCCAGAAGCATTTTGAAAAAACAAGTTAATTTCTGAACTTCAGAGTTTAACTCAGTTTAACTGAGTTTGCTGTGAACATCCCCAGCTACCGCACTCGTCTTCCAGAAGCATTAATAATCGTCCCCACCTTGAAGAGAACAATGGACCTGTGGAAATGTATGTCTTCTAGAGGTAATTTTAAGCACAGTATTGTCAAAGTAGTCCTATTTCCTAAGATCATACAAAGAACTAGAACTAGCGTAGATTAAGTATATTGTCAGTTTAATAAACACAATCAAAAAACCATCCAGCCTTTAAGTCAAAACCAGGTATGGCATTCATGTTGCTGCAGAATGCCAAAGCTACCAAACGCTGCTGTAACGGATCTTCTGTAAATTCAATGCTGAGGAACCAAGCAGTAGTTTTTATAATATTGAAGTCCAAGAGAGTACGTGTGCGTGAGCTTCTAAATATCTTGATCATTTCTTTCCGGAGGGAATTTTCTCTCTTTGATAATGAGTGCATGGTAACAGGCAGCGGCTTTCACCGAAGCAGCAGAGCTCCACCTCCCAGCCACTCTGGGTTGGGCACTTGCCTTACAGTTAATTTCACCATTGTTGCAATGAGAAACTCTTGAGCTGTAGATGCTGTCATGGTGTCCCCTGAAAAGTGTTCTTTTTTTCTCTTTTTTTCCTCTTTGGTTTCTTCACACCCCCCCTCCTTCTTTAAAAATTCCTCTCTGAATAATACTCAGCTCTGATAGTAACCATCTGGAGCGCTTTGATGGTTTGTTACTGACAACGTGGGTTGCGTGTGGTAGCAAATAAGAATAGCCTCTTAGCCTTTAAGTGGGTCACAAAATAGTGTCATGCAATTTGGGAAGGGGTTATTTTTCACAAAGACAGTCCCTACTCCCGCCACAGCGATGCTGAGTTGATGATCACCTGTAAGCCAGAGGCAACAGAGATGACAAAAAAGATGTAAACAATGTGTATGGTAAAAAAATTAATAAACCAGATATTGTAACTAATCTCATATTAATTTTCCTTGGATTACTTGATCACTTCTCTGTGAAGAACATTCTCTTACTCAGCATTTTACTTAAGGTATTATGGTTTTATCACAATAATACACTTGTGATGCACGGAAACACGGATATAGAAGATTTTTAGAGTAAATTTATAGAGAGTTTTAAAATTAGTATCAGAATCGATGCTTTGCTTTCAATATTGCAGGCTATTTACAGTTATTTTGTGAAAAATTACTGACCAAGAAAGATTAAGATTCAGTATGTATCAGTAACAACTTGGTTTTGTTTGGTACGTAAAGTTAGGAAGATTGCATGGCCCAGACATAAAGCATGAGGTAGAAGTGAGGTATTCTTTGCACAGAGGCAGTCAGAGCCAAGTCTAGGCAGGTACACAGAAGTCAAAAATTTGAGGTTTTAAAATATGAATGAAATGTCCTGAGTCAGATTGATGAATGAAAAAAAAGAGTCAATGTATTAAGTAGCACGTTTGAAACCTTGGGTTGAAACCTATTAAAAAATAACCATAAAACATTTCTAGATTATTATCTGATTTACTTCTTCCTGTTGACTCTCTTACTATGTGTTCCCTTTTCCTGTTAGTTTTTGCTCTCTTCCTCATAATTCGATTTCCGGTGTTTTAATAACTTAATCATTCATTCTCTCACTACTGGTACTTGATAAAATTTTGAAGTGGCTGCACCTTTTGTTGCAGTCAAGTACTTCTGAGGGGATTCAAAATCTGCCATTACTGACCTGGGCAATATGAGTGATTTCAGTACCCTGACATGTCAGGATACAAGTTAATGTTTTGGACTATGAACTAATGCTTCAAGCCTCTAGGGAAGCCTAAAAGATCTGGCTTGGGCTGAAAGAATCAGAAACACGAAATGAGAATAATTCTAAAACCTAACAACTCCATGTTTCCGTTAATTCACTATGTTTTGCTTTGAAAAAAAAAAATAAAAAATCAAATTCAAAGATCAAAGGCCACATAGCTTGCTACACACAAACTAGCATTTCAGATAGATTATACATGTAAATAGAGTTGCAGCTTGCTCCTAAGACATAAAAAGTAAAGGTCAGATGATGGAAATAAAGGAGAAAACATGTAAGTCTGTTTGTTCTGCATTTCTTGGCAGCCAATACATTCAGTATTCTGGTACTTGTTATCCAGAAAAATAGAGCTGCCTATTGTGGATAATAGCAAAAAAAAAAAAAAAAAAGGCAAAGGACTAGTTCTGTTCCTTTTGTACTCCATCAGTGTCAACGGATGTAAACCAGGAACTCATTTGGCAGGGGTCTTCGAGTCACGACTTGAAGTTCGAGCTCTAACTTCTTCTAAGACCCTGGAAAGTTATGCTGAGTAAGGCTGACAAAGGGGTCCTATCAACGCTTGCAGTTGGAAAAAGTTAGAGCAGGCCCTGGAGCATAGTGTAAGGAAGAGCTGAGCTTTGGGAAGGAAGCTTAGGCTGAGCTTTACATAGTTACTAACTTTGAATTACCAAAGGCCGGAGTGGGGCAGAGTTAACAAGTGCCAGAACAGCAGTACGGTCAGATGCTCCCTGGGGTGTTTGTGTTTTGAGCAGTGAAGCGGTGGGCTGCATACCAAGGAGAAGAGGCTCCCCTTCTTTCCCCCTCTGATAATTTTTGTCTTTTTTTCTTACACTGAGAGGAAAATGGGTAAACGACTGCAGCCAGGGAATGGAGTGTAAGCGTACGTGCACAAGAGGTAAACTGCAACATATTGCTCTTACCTGTAACTGTTGAGCTTCACAGTTGTTCTCCATCACCTAGCCAGGAATGCAGCCCACATCGTTCATTGGAAGGCTGTCCTATTTTTACCCACTTCGAAGATTTTACAGTGGAAAAAAAAAAAGTCCCATAATTCTGAATTTTGCTGCTCCTTTATTTAGCAGCCACATATGCAGTATCTTTTAAAAAAATACGGCTTGCACCTTTTCTATTCACTTTCAACAACAGGATAAAGAGACGGGAGTATCTTTGGTACTAGCTTGAGGTTCCCTGCTATGCAAGACGGGGATACTGATTTGCTCTTTTCCCACTTTTGTGAAAACGGCATCTGGAATGTTACTATCTTCTTTCACAACAAACAAATGTCCCCTGCAAAGCACGCCTTTGTAGGTCGTCAGAAAGCCGTCATTAAGGTGGTCTTTCAATGGGAAAATGGTTTCAATTGAAACAAATCAGAATTAGAAAAAAAAAAATCCCAGAATTTAAAGCAATTTGCAAAACAAAACGCTCCATTTTTCTTCAAAATTACTTTTTATTTAGACATATACTTTATACAATGCCAATTATTGCAAGCATATTGGAATGAAAGTGCTAAGTTGATCAGGAATGAAATTTAGAACATTATTTCATTAAGAAGAAAAGTGAGATGTCCCTGTTTTGGACAGTTATTTACAAAGTCTATTTTTTTTTTAATACAACCCAGGAGGAGAGCAGTTTATAAGCGACCAATTCTAGACTCTTATTTTATCAAATGCAGTTATATTAGCCTGTTTGTAGGACAGATTTTGACTTCTATTTATATCACAGATAAGGAATTTTCACCACGTCACATTATCTCCTCATGCTACAGTGATAAAACTTGTGATTAAAAAGTGCCGCACGGGGGTTTGTGTTCTCTAAGACTTATCTTTTTATCTTTTAGTTGTTTTCTTCAGTAAAAATGGGGAGTAGAATGGAGCAATCACACACAGAGAAGGAAGCAAACTCCCTAACTGCCTTTTTTGCAAAACAGAGGCTCTACTCTTTCTCCGAGGGTGGGATATTTATTACAGCCTGTAGATACACCCCCCTAGCTCCCAAAACCTTTGTTTAAGATAGGTTTGCAAGCCAAAGCAAATGACCGAAAAGATATTTACGTTTGCTATCTCATGTAGTCTTCAGATGTGACTGCGTTTATCAGAAAACACAAGATAAATGTAGCAAACAGCAATCAGTGCTTTTTCAGTACTTATTGTAGCTAAGGTTGCACAATGGTTTCCATTCTAACTCCCTTTCCAGTCTCATAATTTTCTGCTGCTTTCATTCCTGAGAAGGGAATTTTCCTTACGGTTATTTTTCTTTGGAAAGTTTGAGTAGTTTGGCTCTAATATTGCCAAGAATATTGCAAAGAAAATGGGTGTATGTAGACTTGCTAATTTTAAGTATTTTTATTGCTTTAGCAACTCTTCAACATATGCAGCTGGGGGAGGGAGGCTGAAATTTCAGCTGTTTCCATATCAAGTCAGCTGTTTTTCTGGGCTACCACGAATTCATGTTTTGGTTTGTATGTTGTGATCCTCTGGAAAACCACACGCATAGACAGCATAGCTTGCTCACGTCTTGCAGCCCTTCGTGCTGGGGAGTGCTGTGGCGGAGCCAGCAGCAGCCCTGTATGCGGACACGCGAGGAGGACCACCTGGCCATTGATGGTTCTCTCGCTCTGCATGTGTGGCTCGTCCCGGTCTGCTCCCACCTGGGACACCAGAGGGTTTAACTTGTGGCCTCCCAGGTGTGAGACCCGCATCTTCACCGTATTTTGCTGAAACCCTTCCCCTCGAAAAGTACTTCTTTCTCTGATTAATGATGAAACACATAGCGCCTTGGGAGCGCAGTTAGGCTGCGTTTAGTTCAGTGACATAGTGATGATGTTTTGGAGGAAATAATGAAGTGACTTGAAATAATTTAAATTGACTTGTTATTATGTTGGCTTTTGAGGCAATATTTGCTAATGGTTATTACTTCTGCTGAGCTGGGAGTGTTTCCTTTTGCCTTTGTTATCCTCCCAAGAAATTGGTGATTCCCACTCCAAAGGGTTAATGTTGTCAGAAGGGCTGATTCAAATCAGGAACTGTGAGCAACCAAACCAGTCACAGCACACTGTGTCATTAATTAACGGTGACACCATCTTGGACTGTTTTAATCAGGAAAAGGAGTTATTTATGAGGAATAGCAGTAACATTCAGTACTCATCTTTTTGAAAAAAGATCAGTAGGAGAAAAATCATGCATATGGATTTCAAAACAGTTTTATTGCATCATTTGCCTTCCTGCTCAGGAGGAGCACGGCATTAGGAATTAGACCCACAAATACAGAAATCAAAGGATGTGATACTTCTTCTCCTGTTTCCATGACTGGGGTTGCACGCTGTGAGCCTGCCTCTCTCTGGGCTGCGGTCGTGCCTCCTGCTCCGGCTGCAGACGGGACCGCCCGTCGAGGGCCAGGCAGCAATTACAATAGCGGCTGTGCTTGTTGACAGTTTCGGGGAGAGGGTAACCTTCAGAGGGAGAGGTGAGCTGGGACCTCTTGATGTGGCCTGGCCAGGCAGGCACGACGTCAGCCCAGGGATGCTCTGCAGCCAGCGTCAAACCCCTGCCGGGGTTTGTTTGTGGCGGCAGCCCAGCGAGTGCTGCATTGGCTTGCTCTAATTGCTGGGTATGCCAGCAGTCCCATGGAGAAAAGCAGAGCCGCTGCTGCCAGCTCCTCCCTGCGCCATCTCAGCACCGCACTGGCAGCGTGTCCCGCAGCACAGAGAAGTCAGGGAAGAAGGCTGAGGAGGAGGAAGGTCTTTACCTACCCAGCAGCCTGTCCCAGTGGCTGCAGAAGGGGCTCCGTTGCACTTTTGGGCCACAGGGGTATGGCTTTCACACGTGCTCTGTGAAGAGGGA
>NW_010398731.1:28995-35252 GCF_000710305.1 Buceros rhinoceros silvestris
AAAGAGGAGGAGGAGTGGGCCAGCTCTCAGGACCGTGGTCATACCTACAGACTCCAGTGCTGGTAGAACCTCTGCGATATAAGCTCGAGTAAGTGGTTCCCCTGAAGCTAATACAGAAATATTACCTGTGGAGAAGAGTTTTGCAGTGGCCATAGACTGCATTAGCATGGATGTGGGAGCTGACAGCCGCCTGCCGTGCTTTCCTCCCAACCTGTTCTCTGGGTGTTCTCCTGGGACCACAGTCCCAGAAGACGAAGGATTTGGTGCAAATGCTGGAGTGAGGGGATGCCCTTGCCCTGTGTTCCCATCCTACAGGCAGTGCCTGCACTCTCCTGCCCTTGTACTGCAGTGCGAAACCTTCTCTGTGGAGGGAGCCTGGCTGTGAGCTGAATACAAAAACGGTGAAAATGGAAAGAAATGAACCTGAAATGCATCCCCACAGAGAGCTGGAGGACAGAGGGGAAGAAGGAGCTCCTTAAGTATGCTTTTTATTTTTAAAGAAAATGTTTTGTTGAGCTGCAGCCTTAACAAAACTAGTTATTGCTTGATGGTCCTGATTTAATTTTTTAGTCAGAAATTTAAATAAAAGAGAGAGTGGGCCCCAGGGTAATGCTGAGGGAGATTTAGCCACATTCAAGTTGTGAGAGTTGCTGTAAGGGGCAATGGAAATTTGGTGCAGCTGGTGAACCTAAAAAATGATAACAAAACCCAATACACCTCTGTGTTATAGAATGTCTTTCATAGGACAAATATCCCAAAATGCTTTACATAGAATTAAAAACAGATTTAATTTGAAGAACAGGTAATTTTGTTTATTTAAGGATAAGAAAAAACATAGGATGTTAGACTGAACTAAAGCTGACGTCAATCAAAGACGGTTCAACTGAAGTCAAGTGGCTTAAAATATAGATGCTGTAAGATACACGGGATTGTACTTTGGCCCATAATATTTTGCATTTACAGGGTGCCACTTTGGCCTTTTGGAGGAGGTCAGGTACAGGATCTCATTTTCCGTGTATTTCCTTTTTGTCCTTACATTGAATATATTAATTTCTTGTGTTCCTTTATTTCTTGCTTTAGTTTTGATTTCTGCTAGACTCTGCATCATTCAAAAATTTCCTCTTTTAAAAAGTTCCAGAGACAAAAGGGGGGAAAAAAGCAAACGGGAAAAAGGTTACTTTTCCATGTCTGTCCTGCCCCCTAAAATCCTCTTCTCCCTCAAGAAAAATGAAAAAAAGGCTACAATGAATCTAATGGAACTCCCTGGCAAAGAATGTTATGGGGTGGTGGTGTGTGTGGATTTCATGCAGAAAAAATAAAGAGATAGTAGAAAAGCAATTAAAACGTTGATATTTTTCAATGAAAATACCAACAAATTTAAATTTTTTGGCCAGTTTCGGCAAGAATAAGTAGTGGAACTGGAAAAATTATACAAAACCTTTGATTAAGGCCATTCATTTTTTTCATTAGCTTTATAAACAAGTGTAATTAAACTAAAAGAAATACCAAAGCATTTGTAAAACAAATATTTTTAAAAAGAAATATTTAACCCCCCAACATTTGCTTAGGGTATGAATATCTGATTTGGAAATAAATATAAGCTTTACACTTTCAGTGTGTCTCCTCTACAGGTGCAAAGATGACAAAAGAAAAATCTACTTTTCGTACAGAAAGCACTCTAATTTAGCCCAAAAAAGATCAAATGCATATTTCTGCTTTGAAATATATCTGATTTTAACATTAAACAGGAACTGAGTACTCGCGGCTCGCTGATGCAGTTCTCAGTGTTTGCAGCTGGAGGTCTCACTGGTCCTTGATGGACATTTGCCTTCTTGACGGTTGAGCTTCAGTGCCTGGGTTGTAACCAGCACAGCCTCTCCTTCTGCCGTCTACAAATCTTCAGGAAGAATTTGCAGTTAAAGCCGAGCGTGGGAGTCTTCAATCTGCCTCCCCAGTTAGGACTAAATGCCACCTCTGGAGGATTCCAGGAAAATTTGTGGTTGTACACACAATGGTCAGAAGTTAGTATGATCTCTCCAATATGGTACATTGTGAGAGGTTTCTATTGACCATCCCATGTGTTACATAGCATTGGCCACTAGCTGGGGGGTTTGGGGTAGTGCTGCTTCCATTATTTTGTATGGTTGGCTGCAAAATGTTGTTTGGGGCAAAAGATTGTATTGCTTTGCAAACTACGTACACTAAGTATGTGGGCCTTAGCATCTCTAGACTAGGCATCCAAACTCACTGGTGAACTTAGTGGTAAACGCTTTCTGCCTGATCTTCAGTGCAGGGATTGCCTCGCCTTAGGGCACTTTATGCACTTAGCAACCACTGTATTTTGTAGCTGGTTCCTCTGCTAGATCACCCATGGCACTTATATGTTTTAGAAGCTCTCGGTGTCTCTCAAAATCTAGGTTGTGGTGACTCAGCCATAAATCTGAAAAGTGGAGATGCTTCTTGGTATTTTTGCCTCCCTGCTGTCTTGCTTGATTAGATACTGAAGTAAATCTGTGCCTTTAAAGGCTGTAAGAGTTGCTGCAGTGAGGAGCATAGGTTGGGAAGTCTGTATTTGCCCAGTTTGGAGTACACAAGGTATGGACTGAATGCTAGTTAAAAGTGAAAGAAAAAAAAGAAAATCCACAAAACATCGAATAGATTGTTTCTCTACAAGTATATCTATACATCATAATTTTGTTAAGAAAAAAAAAAAAAGCCCCTCCCCAAAACAGGTTTAGTGTTCGATCTCTTTCCTTCTGATTTCTTTGGTCTTCAGCAGCATGCCAATGTGGCAGCTGTTGCCCTGCAGTGAAGCGGGTGGTTGCTTCCTCTGGAGGGAACCGTCTGTCACGGTAGCAAAGCAAAAACCATTTCCATTTCTTCAGAGATGCTGCAGACTATCTTCCCTTCAGAGCTATAAGACAGATCTTGTCCTGTTGGAGAAATACCCATTTCCATTCCCACTAATTTAAAATAATGTCTGGAAACTTAGTTGACTGGTCAACCTCATACTTAGCTGATTCTGAACTGATTTGAGAAAGTTAGGCTGGGCACATGTTCTTAAGTACCTGAAAAGCGTTGAGCATTCCTCCCTGGTTTTCTTCACATTTCTAGAGCTTATGAATATATAGGGACTTTGGTTTTTACATCTACAGACTTGGAATGGGTCTTGCTTTTTACATTTATTTATTTAAATAATAACTCTAATAATATGTTAATAGATACATAATTAATTGAGACAAAGTCCTCTTACAGTCTGATCCTTTAGGTGCTGTGTGACTCTCTCTAATGCCACATATGTCCATTTATTTCAAGAAGAGCTGAATGATACTTGCATGACGTCATCATATGGTGTTTTTTGTCGTGGATTCTCTTTGCGTGTCTCATCAGTTTATTTTGCTCTCTTTGTAATTGTCCCTTATTCAAAGCAACTCTGGTATAGAGAATACTCCACCACTAACACAAATTTCTCTTCCTTCCTGGGTAAGAGAAACAGGTGAGGTTACATCCAAAAAAGTTGTAATTTGAGGGGGTTGCTATTGCTGTCCAAGTTAGACAGATGAGTCAGTTACCAGAGTCAGAGCCCAGTCAAATATACTAAAAATCCTGAGTTGTAAAAGGCATTTTAGAGAAGGAGGCTGTTTTAAGTGAATGAAGACAGGCGGAATTCCATATATTTTGATCAATAGTCCAGACCCTCCCGTAATTTTATCAAGTGTCTTAAGGGTGAGAAGATAACATTATGCTTGTCCAATTTTTGTGGTAGTCTTGCAAAAGCGGCTGACTCAGTGTTTTTAAGAATTTGGTACCACCCATGAAGCACGACAGATTGGGGTAAAGGCTCTGTGGTGCCATACATGGAGAATGACATGAAGAGAAATGCGAATTGTAACTTAAATGTTCTTTGCAGTGTATTTACCCCCAGCAAGAAAACAAAACGTTGACTAGGGCGGTCCATGGTGACAGGAAGAGGAAATGCAGGACTGACTCGTTACTAGAAATCAGGGAGCCTTGTAGTGGTGAGGGGTGGGGGAAGGTGTATTTAAGAGCCAGTTGTCTTCTCTTATTGTCCTACTCTAATTTCAGCTGGTAATAGGTTGAGGTTTTGTTGTTTGAATTAAAATGATTTTGTTTCCCCAAATCAAGTTCATCTTTTGCCTGTGACTGTAAGCGGTGAGTGAGCCCTCCCTTGTCTTGACCCTTAAGTCGTGTTGCATGGTGCTTGGTCTCTGGCCGGGTCTAAACCACAACAGAACTGTTCCTGGTTTGTGTCCAGCTCAACTTGATCCTACGTGAACTGGTGGATGGATGTCAGCCCTCCTGTGTTTGTGCAAGTCGTTGCCTACGCACGTGTGTAGGTACACTGAGTGGACCGCGTCTTTCTCCGTGCCTGTGATTTCACCCATTTTGTGTGTGCACAGTGTTTATATGGCTCTCTGTCAACTTCCCATGAACTTACCTGTTAGAGTTTTTCCTGTGGCCCTGATAGCTGTTGGTTTTTGGGTTCGGAAAAGGCGAAACACCAGGAAGGCTGGGTGTCAAAAGTCAAGTCAAAAAACAATCAAAAAGGACTGGCTTTTATCATTTTCTTGTGCAATTGCTTTCCAATTTTTAGGAACATTTCCTTACAAATGTTTTCAGGAATTATCCGAGATGAAGACAGAAATGTAATTTTAGTTTATTTAAGCCTTCACAAAGATAGAAGAAAGGAAATGCTGGGAAGAAGGCAAACTTTTTTCATTCCTCACTCCTTGTAAAGCTGAATACAGAAAAAAGTCGAATTTTAATTCTGAATCTAATTTTTCTGAAATCAAGTGTTAATAAAATTGCTTCCAGCATCAAAACCAGTAAAGTGAGCTCATCTGAAGCCTGAGTCAGAGCAAATATCACACTGTGCAGAACAGTTTAAAATCCAGTCTTGGGGGCTGATACATCAGTTCAGTTGTTACTTAAAAGAAAATGAAATATTTAAGAAAACCATTTGTAAATGCCTAAAGTAAGAGATCATTAAATAAGAAAAATAAAAAAGCCAAATCTGCCTTGTGAGATGAGATTAAATCCTCCCAAACAACTCTAATGCTTGAGCTGTGGAAACCATGTAAGTTAATCTAATCTTTAAAAGATGCTCCCTTTAATATAATACGAACCCAAACATTAGCAGTCACATGCTGATAGATAGACAGTGTGTTAAAAAACTTACCCAAGGTGGTGTGCTTCCAGAGTATTCCCTGCAGAGAGCTGAGAGGTTCCCAGGAGGGCTTCTGCTCACTGAACGGGAACAGGAGCACTGGAGACCACAAGGGAGCCTGACTCCTCCCTGGTATTTCTTGCCGTAGCAACTTCTTTTTGCACAGCTGTTAATTTAGAAGAAAAGAGGAAATTTCAGGTGTGCATTTCTTTGTCACCTCTTTTGCTGTGTAAAGAGGCAGAGCAGCTGGAAAAGATTGATAACTTAGAGACCCCTCAGGAGAGGCGGGGGAAGATGTGAAAGTTCTGTGTACTGTTCCCAGGCAGCGTAGAGTTCATATACGAACATGTGCGACAGCAGAAGGGCTACTCTTCACCATCTTTTCCTCCCTCCTCCCCACTTTCACATGTCCCAAGGGAAAGACAAGGGCTCCGCTGCAGTACAGAACTGCCCCATGGTGATGTTCTCTGCACTAAATCTTTCGTAGGTAACAGGGAAAAAAGCTGGGTGTTACCGCAGTTCTGTTAATGTTGCGGTTTGTGTCCCTGTTTGCCTTCCTTTTTCTGAAATAGCGTTCTGGCGCTGCGGCAAGGAGATGCAAAGGCCTTAGGAGTGTGTAGTTGGTAACACCAGGATGTTTCACAGCAATCAAGTGCGTGCCCATGCTAAGGAAATTGAGAAGATTCATACAAAGTCAGTCTCTGGTGTTGCTAGTGGCACTGGGAAGTGTCACACCTAGGAATAGTGCAGCGCAGCATTAGGGGCTAGGTATTCCCCTTACCCGGGCAGTGGACTTTGCAGGCTGGCGCGCCAGATTCGGCAGAATACGTGTGCCATCCCCGTACTGTCACAGCACCGCAGGACCAACGTGCTTTACACTTCGGAGCATTTCAGGGAGCTGGCGCACCTCGACGCTGCTTGTTTGGCAGCACAACGTGGGGAGCCCGTGCCGAGAACCTGCCGCCACCCGTCCCTGTGGCGAGACTTCACCGCCCCCCTCGGGAATGGATAGCGGGGCGGCAGCGAGGCGCCGCGGGGACCCGCGGCACGCGTGGCCGGAGCTGTGCGT